>NW_021163427.1:0-70944 GCF_004324835.1 Dendronephthya gigantea
CTCTGAGCAGTAACTATTGCCTCAGAGTTACTGCTGAGGGAGCCAATCAATGCTCAAAGGCCATTTTTCAGTACTGAAATTATACTAAATATATATATATATGCGTTCACCGTAAGCTATATGCTACGCTCGCTTGTTTAAGTTTGAGCGCTCTGGTGACTCTATTCAATTCCAACAATGTGTAATCGTACGTCCTGTGTCCCAAGTGCAGGAGTCACCATTGCGCTTTGGTGATAGCCGGGAGGGCACATTGTTTTACACATGTGGTGATATATCTATAGACCAATTGCGAAACTTAGTAACCGCGCCTTCGCTCAACATGGAAACGAGGCTTATTATGCAAAAACAATATTTGTATTTTTTGCAGTACAAAGCTATTCGCCGAGTTATATGCCGTTTTTCGCCTTTGTTTTACATATTTTTCGATATCTTTCAGCTTGGTTTCATCGTTGTTATCATAGTTTTCAGGCTAGGAAGTTTTGCCTTTCAATTGAGGCGTTTTTGTGGTGTTTTCATTAATCTTTTCGGCTGCTTTCGTCGGGGAAATATAGAAAAGGCCGACACAAACTCAGGTAAAAGTTTAGTTTTTCCAAACTATTTCGTCTCAAGTTTTGAAAATGTATTTCATTTTTCTCCCTCTTATTTGTGCAAAATTTGGCGATATATATTTGGTGCAAAATCTATGTTTTTTATGTCAAAATTATTGAAAAGTCACGATCGAACAAACCACCATGTTCACACTTCTCATCTAAAATTTTTTTATACCAATTTTATCGATCGATAAGATGTAATTTGACAGCATTTTTCATTTCAGCAAAAAAAATAGTAGAAATCTCTTGACAAAAACTATAAGAGATAAAATAAGCATGTTTTATGTTTGTTTTCCCTGTGTATATAGACTACAGAGTACAGTACATGTGATGTGATGCCGACTGAAAAGCAAATAACTCTTCAACTTGGCACACATGCATGACATGGATAGTAAAATACTTATAACCAAAACATAATATCATTGTCTATTTTGAATTGCCATTTGAATATTCCTTTCCTGGCAATAACATACTATAAAGGTAGCCACAATGCGAGCTGCAGCGTTTTTTAAGATACACCTTTACATGATGGCAAGCCGAAAGCGAAAAATATTTAAACCGGAGTTCGCAAGTGTTTTTCCGTTTACGATGGTGAACGGGATCCTTTCCTTTTCAAGTATTCCTGGTTAACCCTTATTAAACATCTATTGCATGGTAGTAGATAGAAAGAATAGTGTTTTGTACTAACAAAAATGCGGTAGAATTCAGATGCAAACTCAGATGCATTCGAATTCGACTTTTATAAAATTCGGCCTTCAGGCCGGCATGCAAGCTATGCATCGTCTGTACTTTATTAAAACGAAAATAAACAAAAACATTTCAGTCAGTTACTTTTGACCATTTTAACAGTATTACTGTGGTATAAAGAAAAAAATACAGTGATATTTGTGAATAAATTTGAATAAATGAAGCCATTTCAGTCATCAGGTTTGAAAATTATATAATCTGACTGTCACTTTTCAATAATTTTTGACATAAAAACACAGATTTTGCACCAAATATATATCGCCAAATTTTGCACAAATAAGAGGGAGAAAATGAAATACATTTCAAAACTTGAGACGAAATAGTTTGGAAAACTAACTTTTTACCTGAGTTTGTGTCGACTTATACATATACTATATACTATATATACTATATACTATATACTATATACTATATATATACTATACTATACTATATACTATATATATACTATTACTATATACTATATCTATATACTATACATACTATATACTATATACTATATACTATATACTATATACTATATACTATTACTATATATATACTATATACTATTACTATTCTATATATTACTATTACTATATATATACTATTACTATATATTACTATATACTATATACTATATACTAATATATACTATTACTTATACTATATATACTATTTACATATACTATATACTATATACTATATATAATACTATATACTTTATACTATATACTCTATTACTTTACTATATACTATATACTATATACTATATACTATATACTATATTATACTATATACTATTACTATTACTATATACTATATACTTATACTATATTACTATATACTATATACTATACTATATACTATATACTATTACTATATACTATATACTATATATATACTATTACTATATACTATATACTATATACTATATACTATATACTATATACTATATACTATATACTATATACTATATACTATATACTATATACTATATACTATATACTATATACTATATACTATATACTATATACTATATACTATATACTATATACTATATACTATATCCTTCCCAATCAAAATGATTTTAACGAAATTGACGAATAAACTAACAGAGGTGTCATACATTTGTTGATAAATAATTGCATGCTCTAAAATTAAATACAAAATCTACCCATTTACGGCCTGTTCAAAAACACTCCAAAAATGCTTCAAAATCGTAGATTTTTTACCATCCATTTGAATGACTGAAAAATTTTCTGTCCGAAGGCATCTTTTAAATAAAATTTAATAAATTTTACGAGTCAATTTTTCGTATATTCTTAAGACCATCCAATTAGGAAATTGAAAATATTTTCCGTGTTTCTGTACAGTTATAGAAACACGCGTGGGAGTTTGGGAGAACGGGATATAATCAGTTGAAAAACGAGCCTGTAGGGCAAGTTTTTCCACGTTATTTCGAGTTTAGCTCACGCATGCGCACTTAAACTCGCGCATGCGCATAATTTACAAAACCACCCAACGTCCATGACGACGGACATCTTTCATTTCGCATTTGCATTCCCGGGCGTAAAATCTCCAGGCGGAATTAGTACCTCGCCCGGGGATTATTCTAATGGCAAAAATGCATTGAACATGTAAAATAAACATAGACAGCAATTTTTACAGCAAATTTTATATTTTTACTTATCTTTTTTTCATATGCTTTCCCATTCAACATAATCTAATTACACGTCAATCTTTTACAAGCCGATATACGTATGTTTATATTTTTATATGAATATAAAACCTAAAAGTTCTTAGCCGTTACTTCCCTTGCTCAATATTCATCAAATTCAGATTAAGTGCATTAAAAATCAAATAATTATCAATAAATTTACCTAGACAGTATATATGTCAGTCACATTATATAGGCAATCTAAGAAACAAAATTCTATGAGTCCCCATACATGCATGCTGCTATTTATGAAATTATTTTATGTTGGATATACATCAGTGCATGAACAGTCACATAATTACTTTCTGAAACAAATATAAACCAGTTCTTAGCCAGGGTTTATTTTATAGGTAGTTCAATGGTCGTGGTACAAGTTGGTCCATTCCTCCTCACACTGCAGCGAGTCAAATTTCCCCATACATGCATGCTGCTATTTATGAAATTTTTTATGCTGGATATACATCAGTGAACAATCACATTCTGAGACAAATATAAGCTAGTGCTTAGCGAGGGTTAGTTCAATGGTTGTGGTATAAGTTTGTCCATCCCTGCTCACACTGTAGCGAGTCAAATTTGGGTTTAACCATACTTTCGTAGGCGATTTTTGATCTAGTATGTCGTTAACATGGTCGATGTCTTCATTTCCTTCATCAAAATCACTGGCTATCTTTAAAGGTATTTCAATTGCTGGATGGGCAAAAGTCGGATTTTCAGTTGTTGACACAAAATCACTGGCTATCTTTAAAGGGATTTCAATTGCTTGATGGACAAGAGTCGGATTTGGACTTGTTGGCACAAAATCGCTGGCACTCTTTAATGGGTTTTCAATTGCTTGATGGACAAGAGTCGGATTTGGACTTGTTGGCACAAAATCGCTGGCACTCTTTAATGGGTTTTCAATTGCTGGATGGGCAAGAGTTGGATTTTCAGTTGTTGACACAAAATCACTGGCAATCTTTAAAGGTATTTCAATTGCTGGATGGGCAAAAGTCGGATTTTCAGTTGTTGACACAAGTGCACCAGATGTCGACGTTGTAATGTCATTGGAACAAACATTTTTGTTTAACTGGGAGCTGTCTTCCCCCAAACTTTGACGCTGAGTACTATGACGATTACTATAACTTACTCTTGCTCCGAGTTTTTTTAGTTGTCGTCTTGTTCCAGTGGGCAAGACAACAAAAAATATGAACACAAACAGCCCTTGAAGTGTGTTGAAAATGCAGAAAAGGTATTGAAACACCAGTTTAGCATCGCCAATCGCGAGAATGCCAAAAAGCCATGTCAAACCAAGCAGCACCATAATCGCAATTCCCCGCCTTGCTTGCTGATAACCGGTTGTTTTCTTGTCAGAGGTAACCTTGGCACCAGAAGTGACCATGGATCGAATGATGAAGCAAAAAGCCACGATATTACCAACGATGATAAGAGCAGTTGGAGTTAGAAATGCCACAATGAAAGGTACGCCATGCAATCGACAACTATTCAAAAAACAGGAGGTTACACTTTGTTCATCATGTAACAATTTAAACAGACAGCAAATATTTATTCGGCGTGGCAAGAAAAACATATCCTTGTTGAGTGCTGATTTGCTGACAATCACGGACACCATGTAATTTTTTATTAACAACAGTATTGATGGCGAAGACTATCAACACGCACAAAACTTTAAAGAACAGGTTATTAATTGTTACTTCTCCGACACATAAGAGTTGAATTTAACACAAATACAGTATATGATTAAAAGTGTATTGACTTGAAAATTTAATAGTGCGTCAATTAAGAGCAGCAGCCAAAAATTGGGGTTCCAACTGTCGAATATACACAAGCCCTTTATATATTTACGAAAGCATTTGATCTCACAGATAATAGAGTTTTATCGGGAAAAGTTAAATTGTTGGATATTTTGCCCTACAAAAATTTGAATGTTTGATTTTTTCAGCCTAATTTTTCGTAGCTACATGCCTCAGAAAGCAGGAAAATGATGTAATTCCATGTTCTGCGTTCAGTATTCTCTTTTCTGTATATAATCTATAGATTTCCGTGTCAGCAAGTGTAATGTTTTGCGACGCCGTCTATACCATGCATCTAGTCAGTGTACCTAAAATCCTTATACTAGTGATGATGTAAAGTTGCATGGAGTATGTCGAAAATTTTTCATTACAATGTATGGAATATGATCAAAAATCAAGCCACTTACTAGGTTCCGTCACCGTATTTATCTAATGCAGCTATCATTGTTATACCCACGATTACGGCAGGAGTACCTATAATACAAAAGAAGATTTATTACAAAAGATAATGATTTTTCGGCCAAAAAATGGTCATTTGTTTGAGTATATGATATTTAAGATATAGATAATAAATTGATATCGTCCAGAGATATTTTTTGGGGGACTAAAACCATCTTTCCTTCCTAGACTATACCGTGTTTTACCGTGCCACAGATTGATACGCGCGCCGTATGCATATTCATCAATTAAAGGCTAGCTGTCTTCCAAAACATTAATTTAACCATCAACTATCATGGTGTATGCGAGAATGCAAGGTTTTTAAATTTTAAAACTCGCTAACTAGATACCGAAAAGAGATGACTTACAACAGACAGTCTAGCTCTCTGTAAGGCAATTTCTAAAAGGGATTGAACTGGGCAAATATGTTACAACCCACATTGCTCTTCCACTAAGAGATCCTAGCTGTCTTGTATACATTTTTAGAACTACTACTACTATTACTGCCACTACAAAAGGACGACCTTTTTTCTTCATCAAAAAATCTTACCCCATGCAAACACACAGCATTTCAGCAAAAGCCTGGATTGTGACGGAGCGGAAAAGACTTTCACAAATGCCCAGTACATATTATACGCTTCTACGGCCATCCACAAGAATGCTGATAACAGGAAGTAATGAAGGGCGATCGCTGCTGCCCGACAGCCAGCCAGGGATGATGTCCTGGACTTCTCAATAGCAGCCAAGAAAACAATGATCGTCAACGACAAAGCAATACAGAAGTTCAGCAAAATCTGGCTTGGAACTTGGTTTCGCAGATCCCTAAATTTAAATATATAGGAACAAAATAGCGCGATAGAAAATGTTCGCACGAAAGTACACGTCTATGTTCGCACAATGATTAAATAGGGGCGTTTATTAGTCCTTTTTCGATGTATCGACCACCGAAGGTCTGTGTGATACGTATAGGGGGCCTATGAGTGATAAGGCAAAGAACTTCCACTTCTGCAGCTGTTGCCATACCTAAATTTTGCTAAAATTTCGGTATATCTCTAGTGTGTTTCTTCACGCGAACCTATTGATATATTTTTTGTCTTTGGGCAATTTTCCTGATATAGAGACCACTGAGATTTTAGAAACAAAAATTTGGCTAGTGAAAAACCAGCATGTTTACATTTGCAATCCTTGGCCTTGCGAAATTCATAAAAAACGTAAAATATAAGGTGTAGAAAATTATTCGTATGATAAAAACCCATATTTACCTCAAAATTAGTATTGTGATTATTGTCAAGATGAGCCCAACCAATGAGAGGGCACAGCCAACGTAACTTATTACACCAAGTATTTTGTCATGTACAGTCTTCTTTCCTGGAGCTATGTTCTATGGAGAAAATAGTCACGAGCTTTACTTCTTTACTTTAGAGTTTCACAATGGCTCATATATAATTAAAGGAATTAATATGGGGACACAGTCGCCTCTGCGCATCAGTTCTAGATGCTCATAACAATGGGTGGTCGACTTGTTTTAAAATTGCAGCATTAATTGCTCGAATTTCGCATGTCTCATATATCTCTGAACGAAAACTCTATGTAATATTCATTTAAAAGCATAGCGAACTAAAAGCGTTTAAAATATTCTGAGAGATCTTGATATCATCTTGATATTTTAGGAGATATACTGATTCGGAATATAAACAAAGCATTTGTGTACATTACGAACTGTATCCCAATTTTAAGATTTATTGCACGCGAATTATTAATAGTTTATCAAGTAACCTTGAAGTTCAAGCTATGCACCGGTATATTAATAGCTCATTAATACAAGAAAAACACTTGATAGTAATAATCTTACCATCAACATTGCAAAGTTGGTAAAATGATTACAACTACAAAGCACTCTTCCATCTTCAAGAACGCGTTCAAACTTGCAACCTTCTTGCGACCAATTTCCAGCGCTGAAATTCCAGTAAGAGCACTGGGTGCTTTTCGTGTCACCTCTTTCGAGGCTTGGTAATGCAATGTTCACTGGAACACTTAAATTTGAAACTGACAATCCTTCAATACTTCCCGAAATTACAAGACTATTCAAGCGACCCGATGTCCCACTGGTAATAGATGATAATCTAAAAAATTTTGTTTCTCTATAGAGCACAAATATCACTGTCTGGTTTGAGGAACTGTTTTTACCCGTGGATTCGTTGAATATTGTTCGTGGAATTGTGAGCGAAGGAGATAAGACTTGCCGTACTTCATTGCTCTTTTTATTCAAAGTAATATTTTTCCTTTCTGATTGATTCATTCTCCTTTGAATACCCGAAAAATTAAGTCCGCTAAAATTCTGTGGCTTCACCGTTTGTAAGTTAATATCGAAGTTTCTTTTCGCAATCTCAATTTTGCCTTGTGCGCCAATAACTAATGATTCTGCGAAGATGTTCAGAGTTTCGACAATCCTGAAAAATTAATAACCTTTTATTTTCTCTCTCGACTCACTCGCTGAGGCCAAGGTTATACGTCGCATTTGCCGAATGCAATTCAAACATAAGATAATAAGATGATAAACCTCATTAAGCCTCATTATCGTCTCATAATCTATTGTTTGAATTGCATTCGACCGGACCAAATTAAATGCGACGTTTAACCTAGGCCTGATACTCGTTTTTTTTTCAACGGTGTCATACATCACCCACATCTTTGCCAGATCAATTTATGAGGTATCGTACATACCTTGACGATGAGTTTCGATCCTCTTGACTTTTTAGAATATTCTTAAGTTTGGAGTCCAGCACATTGTCTATAGTTGTCAGGAAGTCGTCAAGAATCTACAAACATGAACCCACAAGTGTATTAGAGTATGATATGAAGAATAAAAAGCGCCAATTAACCTGCTTCTCTTGAACATGAGAAAATACCTAACTAAAACCTAAATGCAGTTATTTTGTTAATAACACTGCGTAGGAATAACGTAGAAAAATCATGCAATGATGCTCGTTCAATTAGGGAATAATAGTCCGATTTATACCAGCACGGATCATCTGTCTACACGAATTGTCCGCATGGTTCGTCTAATTGGACAATTTTGCAGGGGAGGTTCCTTCGACGTATCAAACCTCTATTATAACGCTTGCATGTGTCACGCACTCTTTTTGCCACACAAATAATATTTTTTCAAAATGTTTTTACCAGATTACTAGAATGCTTCATTATTACATTTTTTGCCTTGATTTTGAATTTGAGTTTTCCCTGCCATGCATATTCGTTCCCAAATTCAATAAAATCCTGTTCTTTAGGGATCTTTAATGCGATTCTATTTCGTTATAGTTTTTATGAAAGAAAGTATGTTAGCTATACATCAAAATAAGAGGATCTAAATTGACGTAACTAGTATAGTATTATTTTCAACCGAGTTTCTCCTGCAATATATCTTTTTAACCACCACCTCATAACGAAACAAAACAATAAGCAAGAAACAATTTCAACATTGACAAACCTCGTTTGCTTTTTCTTTCACCAGAGCAATATTTTCTAATATTGTAGCGATATAGTCAATATCACCAGGATTAAGAGTGTTGCTTTGATTAGTTGAAGACAAGTCTCTTAGCTCTTAGTGACGTTCACAACGTTGCTACTATTAACTTTATTCTGAATTGAAAAAATGTTAAGCAGTAATTTAATATAATCTCTTTATAATATAACATTTATAGTACGCGCGTGCTGATTGGTCGAGAAGCGTGTTTCTATAACTGTACAGAAACACGGGAATTTTCCCGCCGAACTTGTCAAGCGAAGTAATGTAATGAGAATTTGTAATTGAATCGAATTATAATATTTGTAAAAAATCTTTTTATTGAGTTATATTATAAAAGAAATAGAAACGTTTTTCCTGTGTTTCTATACAGTTATAAAACACTTGTGGGAGTTTGGGAGAACTCGAAATAACGTGGAAAAACTCGCCCTACGGGCTCGTTTTCCCACTGATTATTTCTCGTTCTCCCAAACTCCCACGCGTGTTTCTATAACTGTATAGAAACACGGAAAATGTTTTCTATTTCTTAAACAGTTTCAGAACCTACGAAGACAAACTCAATTGTTGCATGCATGTATACGCTAGCGAAATAGCTATTTCATCTTTTCGAGCATTAATTAGTTAATAGAAACAATAGCGATTATTTTGGTTTTTAGTGCCATTATTTTTTTTATGATTTGTAATATGGAAGATTAAAAAGAAACCTTGGGTATAAAAGAAACTTACATTCTAAAAGTTATCTAAAATTGCATCGAAAATAACCTTCGAATTACAGTCGATTTCTATTCAAAGGTATTCATGCAATTACCTGTGATAAAATGAAGAGATTTTTACTCCGCGAATCTTTATATTTGCATTTCGTTACTACAATCGTCCCCAAGAACCTCCACTTTCTGTTTCGGATGTTGAAAAACAATCACGACTCGCGATAGACTCATTGTTATAAGGACAAGCAAGTGTAGCAACGTTTCCGACTGGAGTTTCTGGCCACTGGAAAATCCCATATGCTTCTGGAGAACCGACTTCTTCACCCGGACAAAAACCTTTAGGAAGAAGAAATTCATTTGGTTCTATGCGGAATCATCAGAGCTGTAATGTCTGTAACTAACGTTACCTGACTGACTGGAGCCGTTCAGTTCCTTAGTAACATGTAGTATTTAAACCTAACTAGTTATTGTGCATTTGGGACCAGGGAATATATTTCAAGAAATATAAAACGCAAGCCCACGAATGATATATACATAAAAATATTAAAAACGAAGGGCTTACGGATTATTATTTAACTCGCCAACGTGCATGGTTTGCTTTTCCAATACCATCGACATATATAGTTCAACTTACTTTTGCTTAGCGGCAAATTAACGATGGTAAACGGTTGCGGAATCCATCCCTGTCCTATCGCCGTTATCAACACTTCGTACTGTGATTTAGTGTTGATTATTGTTGAATATTATATGATATTTCTTTGTGGAGTGAATGTGCTGGTAATTGTTTCCCCACTTGAAGAATCAGCTTCCACTATCTTTCTCACATATACCTATTCCTTGATCCTTCGTGCTTGGTAAATTATTCCAACTAATGTTAAGCTCCTTAACTTGGCTTTGCTATTGAAAAATTTGTTAACCGTGGAATACGAAGACCTCTGTGATTTGGGACTCTAATAGAAAGATGTGGATAGGTATATTTTTATTTAATAGCTTATTGTAGCTATGGTCTCAGGCTATGAATTTATTTAGGAATTCCACCCTTCGTGAATTGTATCGCATCTTGCTGATAGCTAATAAAATTCTTTAGTATATACAACTAGCCAATCACAATTCAGGATATAAAATATGCATTTTAAATGGTGCTGTGATCATACCGCACGCATGCATGCAGCTATTAGATGCCCGTTTCGTAAAAATATTGTTGTCAAAATTGCACACGTGGTCGAAAAACATTTCAAATATTGTTGTCACAAAACTATGAAACCAACAAAACCAACTTTCTTTCAAATTTGCCCTGTTCGCTGATGAAAAGCAAGCTTCCCCCACAGTTAATTCGCGAGTCACCCGCGAATGAAGCCAAAATCACGTGTGTCTGGAGGTAAAGTCTCGCAAAATTTGGCTTCACAAAAACAATGAGGAGGTATCGTTCCAGTTATTTATTAGAGTTAACTGGGAATGAAGACTTGGAATTAGAACTGCAATGTTGCAGGAAAAAGCGAGAAAAATCTTCTCATTTTGCCTCATTTACTTGTATCGCATTATATTTAAACTGGCCAATTGCAAACTAATTTCCAGATGTTTATTCGCTTTAATTCGGCTGATTATTGGAACGCGCGTACCTCAAAACGTAAAAAGCTTAAAACTATCTCATAAACCTTGGTATTTGATTTACAAAGATCTGCATGTACACATTATTACATGGGCACGAAGTTAATTAATATATGAATTTCAAATGGTGGTAAACCTGCTGAACATACTTGTTGTTTGCGGTAACCAAGGCCTGTTTGTTGTACCGATCTCAATATGTTGACTACTTGGCCTTGCGGAAAGTGTGGCAGAGATATCGCCAGGTGAAACTGTTGAATTTAACACGGATGTAGTAACCACATTTCCTGATGCTTCAGATTTAATTGATCTTGAAACTCGACTAGGGTAAAATGCAGATGAACGAAATGGTAATGCCACTGTGCTTGATATTTCTGCAATAAATCAACAATATCACTTTATGCTTGTAAGAATAAGCAGTAATTTAACACCTAAAATAAAGCATTATGCGTTAATTGTAATTTTCTTTGACAGCATGTACGCTCTTCATCTGAGTAGGTAGTAAAATCAACAATATTTTGGCCATTATCACAAGTCCTCATAGGGAAAATTGCAGTGAGTCAGGAAAGTAGCTAGAATTGATTGATTGAATGAGAAGGCCTGCTTGATATTGAAAAGTTAATGTACTTATAGCCGCGCCCCCCCTGCCAAAACTACATGCATGCATGCATTGCGGGCAAGGGATACAAACAGCTTGTTATTTGATACATGGACTAGCAAACAACATACCAATAAAACATGCATACCAATGTAAGTAAATGTTTCGGTAATTACTCAAATAACACGGCTAGTACTATATGTTGTATTTCCAGTTTTTCTTAGGGCTCGTATTCCTTCATCAGCTAAAAAGTATGTGTATGTTTTTCAAGACCATTTCGTAAATTGATAAAATCAAAACTTACGTGGTAAGAGTGGAATATTTGACGAATGTTCTTCAACATGAATGGATGATTGTAATGTCGAGCAGTGAAAATCTGACATTATTATTGGAATATTATACCCAGCGTTTTGAAGAGTGGTGTTGATACGACTCAAAGAACAAGGTGACGAAGCGTCTGTGATGTACGAACAAAGTTCACTGGGTACTTTGAAAATACCTGGCGAACATCCACCACTTTCCTCTTCAAAGCGCATATCACAATATTGGAATTTTTTCAGGCAAAGATATTCTGATAACTTTGCTACACAGAATTGCTGGTTTAGTGATTCCAGGGCGTGAAATAGTGGAAGATACGTGCTCAAGCTGAAAATAACTTCATCTTGTTGACTGCTATTGAGCGAGGATTGACCGAAGAATGGGATGCAAAATGGATGCGGTTTCACAGTAAAGCAACATGATTGATCTGGATTTTAAAATAGGAAAAGATGGTTAGATGACTTTGACTAAGACCGGAAATATTGTTTGCAGATCGCACTGCGTTTTGAAAGTGAACTCACAATTTCTTATTTCAATTAATATTCGACTTGAAACAATAAGATAGCAAGTACACAAGCATGAGTACTCTTTAACACAAGATTAACATTGCATAATAGAAAATTATAACCATTCCAATTCGGTTTCAAGACTGTAATGTTATAGTGCCATTTGAACCTAATCCTGCAGAAATATTCGGAACATTTTGAAAAGAATAATTGAATGCTTGGTTCTTTTCTCGATAAAATGTCGCTAAGTAGGAAATAAATTTGGTGTCCAAACTTTAAAAAAAACTCTGACTTTGCAGACCCCACACGTGTACAATTCCTGCCACGTTATTAATGAGATTAGCTTTTCTCACGATGACGATGTTGAGGCACTTTGAAAATATATAATAACATGCAAAGCATTTTTACTCCATTTGAAGAATAAATTCAGCCTAAGAATAAAGATAGTCGCCGTTACGAGGTCCTACGCTCTTGGTTTTAAAAAAAAGGAACCCCAAAAACTAAATTCAAATGCTAATTGCAGATTCTGAAATATAGGCTACTTACCAGATTCTATTTGCGTAGGCGCAGCTGTTGGCCCTTGAAAATAAAAATATCTTTAATTTAAAAACCATCGCCAAATTATGTCAGAAATTGATTTGGGATATTCACAAACAAGACCTACTCGCCCTTTCCATGCGAAATTAAATGGCCTTTAAACCTTTTTTCAAAAATGGTATGGAAATTAATGATTTTTCCATATTATGCAAGCGGTTTGTTCAGTGGCGTAGCCAACCTGACAGTTTAATTTTGTCATGCTATGCAAATTTCAAGTCATTAGAATTATTAAATTATATAGAAATTCGTTGTTTTCACAGTCAATGAACACCAAAATATTAGCATAGCATAACTAAATGTCAGGCTGGCTACGCCACTGGGTTTGTGGAGAATTCATTTGAAATCAGTCTTAAACAAAGATATCACTGTAAAATTAAGTTATCTTGATAATGCAAAATGAAAACAAAAGACTTTTGTCGTCCTAATCCTGCTGCAAACGCGCCAAAATCAATTTCGGGAATCGAGGAGTTACAAAGTGTAAATACTCACGGAAACACTTTGTACTTGTGGCATTGCCTGGAGCGGACTTGGACGAACATCGTTGTAATAAAGTCGAAATTGGGAATTTCAATTTCCTAATTGCATAACTGCAATCCATCGAGACCTGATCACACAAATCCCAACACGGTGGTAGAATCTTGCTGGAAACGTTATCCAACACAGGAAGATAAATGGAACAAATTAATGGTAAAAGATTCACAGAACAGTAGGTGTACACTAAGGGATAGAATGGATGCATTTGATAATGTGCCATCTCAATGCTGTCTTGAGGCAGATTAGTTTTGTTGTAAAATGGCCGACAAGGAGAGTCAATTGGTACATCTGTTTCTTGAGGACCTAAAAAAATACGGAAATTGTGAACGGAGAAATGTATCCAAACCTTGTGAGAAAAGTGTTTTGAAATCTTCAATTCATAGAAGTACCGCGTATATATTTGTCCTGCAGGCATCTAAATCCTTCCACCCGTAGAAAAACGCGACAATGGAAAGAAAATTGAATTAAAATTGATAACATTTCCGTGCTTCAAGTTAAGGTGTGTGACCGGTTGTGAGGCAGCGCCTTCGCAAACAGTGCGAAAAATAGACATAAAAATTGCCCCACTTATTAATTAAGTCATAGCCACAACCAACGACATACTTAACTTTAGTGTGCAGCGATAACCGATTTGTGCAGTGATAAAAATAGAATGTGCAGTAATGAAATGAGAAATGTGCAGTGATAAACAGTATTTTCCCAACAGACCTCACTCTTCTGAGGTGCATTCATAAGCAGTTGTCTCTAAAAATGCTGGAAATCAAGTCATAGGGACTCAAAAATACATAAAATTTTCTGCAAGAGGTCCTGCGGACCCCCCACAATTCTCTCATCTTTAAAATACCAATTTCGATCACGTTGTGATGATTGTATTAATTTGATAACTTGAACTTTTTCACTTTTGCCTACTATTTCAATCCAGAATGTTGTTAGTTTTTGAATAATCAGGCTTCTTAATGCAACAAATATTTCTTGAGTGCATCAATTTTTAAATGAGCATAAAACATGATGTCTTGAATGGGTTGTAGAATTTTTTACCGATGACACGATGTCTTGGGCGTGGTATCAGTTTATTTCCCGGTTGGTATGATGTCTTGGGGGAGGTATAAGTTTATTACCCGGTTGGTATGATGATGTCTTGCGCGATGTATCAGTTTAGTTCTCCGTTGGTATGACGTCTTGGGCGTGGTATCAGTTTATTTCACCATTGGTATGATGTCTTGAGAGAGGTATCAGTTTATTTTCTGGTTGGTATGATGTCTTGCATGTGCGAGGTATCAGTTTAGTTCTCCGTTGGTATGATGTCTTGGGCGTGGTATCAGTTTATTTCACCATTGGTATGATGTCTTGAGAGAGGTATCAGTTTATTTTCTGGTTGGTATGATGCCTTGCATGTGCGAGGTATCAGTTTAGTTCTCCGTTGGTATGATGTATTGGGCGTGGTATCAGTTTATTTCACCATTGGTATGATGTCTTGAGAGAGGTATCAGTTTATTTTCTGGTTGGTATGATGTCTTGCATGTGCGAGGTATCAGTTTAGTTCTCCGTTGGTATGATGTCTTGGGCGTGGTATCAGTTTATTTCACCATTGGTATGATGTCTTGAGAGAGGTATCAGTTTATTTTCTGGTTGGTATGATGTCTTGCATGTGCGAGGTATCAGTTTAGTTCTCCGTTGGTATGATGTATTGGGCGTGGTATCAGTTTATTTCACCATTGGTATGATGTCTTGAGAGTGGTATCAGTTTTTTTTCCGGTTGGTATGATGTCTTGTGCGAGGTATCAGTTTAGTTCTCCCTTGGTTTGATGCCTTGGGCTTGGCATCAGTTTATTACACCATTGGTAAGATGTCTTGGGTGAGGTATCAGTTCATTTCCCGGTTGGTATGATGTCTTGGGCGAAATATCAGTTTAGTTATCGGTTGTATGTTTGGGTGTGGCATCAGTTTAGTTCTCCGTTGGTTTGATGTCTTGGGCGATGTATCAGTTAATTTCTCCGTTGGTATGATGTCTTGGGCTTGGTATCAGTTTATTTCTCCGTTTGTATATGATGTCATGCGCGAGGCATCGGTTTATTTCCCCGTTGGTATGTTGTCTTGGGTGTGGCATCAGTTTATTCCCCGTTGGTATGATGCTTTGCGAGAGGTATCTGTTTATTTCTCCGTTGGTATGATGTCTTGGCCGAGGTATCATTTTATTTTCCCGTTGGTATGATGTCTTGGGCGAAGTATTAGTTTAGTTCCCTTTGGTATGATGCCTTGTGCGAGGTATCAGTTTTGTTTTCCGTTGGTATGATGTTTTAAGCGAGGTATTGATTTATTCTCCGTTAGTATGATGTCTTGGGCGTGGTATCAGTTTAGTTCTCCGTTGGTATGTTGTCTTCGGCGAGGTATCAGTTTATTTCCTCGTTGGTGCGATGTCTTGAGCGATGTGTCATTTTAGTTCCCGTTGGTATGACGACTTTTGCTTGGTATTAGTTTAGTTCTCCGTTGATATTATATCTTGAGCTTGGAATCTGTTTATTTTCCGTTGGTATGATTACTTTGGCGATGCATTAATTAGTTTATTTCTCCGTTGGTATTATGACTTCGGCGAGGTATCAGACCTAATACGCCATATAATTCACTAATAATACTGTCAACTGTCACATGGTTGCTTGATGTTTCACTCGCCTTGATATCAGTTATTGTATTATTTATGTTTTTGTTTCGATAACTTAAACGTGCGTGCTTTCATGGAGAGTTTTTTATGATAAATTTCAGAATTATTCGCTTAGGATTCTTAATGGCATAGTTGATGTTTTATCACTTTTTTAAAACTTAATTAGCTTTTTTTTGTATGTATTAGTTTATTATGCTTTTCTGCGTGTTTAACTACCCTCTCGAGTATTTTGTATACTCACCGTAAACTATTACTTGGTATGATTTTTCGTCTGTATAATTTTGATGGGGGTAGCTTGTGGCTTTACATTTGTATGTTCCATTGTCTGTTCTACTAATATTTGAGAGTTTCAATGTTTGTCTTTCTATTCCAACATCAGTAATTTTGACTCCATTTTTAAACCAGGTAACATTAGCAGGAGGATTTCCACCTTCACCTCTGCATAGACACGCAAAGTTTTCACCTTCATTTAGCGTGACTGGACTGGAACAATTCAATGTCACGGTTGGCTTCTCTAAAATATATTGACATACCAATTATACAGTATAGGTACTTGTTATAGATTAAGGCAATGTGAGGTATAGGAGAACGAAGAATAAACATAAATTCATGGACGTGTTATAATTGACAAGGAAAAGATTAATTTACGCAAAACCCAGGTTTAACAAAGCGTTATTGTAATTCATACGTCACCGTTTATTTTTTTAATTGCAACCAGGTAACTTCAAAAAACAGGCATGCTTTTTTTGCCATACAATCAACTGTACTATATTTTAGGCCCAAAAATGTCTCTGCATACCCGACAAAGCGCTGCAATATCCTTTTTCTTACAATCATGCGCTCGTCAATTAAATTCCTCAGGTAATTATAAGTCATTGAAAACCACCAATAAATGTTATTAATAATTATATTAATTGTGGCATGTTTCAAGTATATTTGGGTTTGTGTTCAAATGATATATTTCATATTTTTGTCAAGACCAATCTTTGAAATTGGAAACTTTAAATCAATAAAAGACTGAACTTGCCTGCAACGAAGACGACAACTTCAGAGGAAGAATGAGCTGTAAATGCTGAAACAGTGAATCTGTATTTTCCATCATAACGGTGATCAACATTCTGTAAAATTAATGTTGATGGTTTTTCTACTGCAATCACAGGAAAGCTGACGAATATCGTAGGGCTACCATCACGAGTGATACTAGCAAGCATCACCGGAGTGGTAACGTTTGTACTCCTGAATTCCCATGACCGTAGAACAATAGAAGATATAGAAATCATATGTCCACACTATCTTTGCAGTTGATCCAGGTAGGAAAGTAAAAATCTTCCCACTTGATGGTGGATACACAATTCCTAAATATGATGATATTGCGTTATGTTAAGAAATTAAGTTCTAAGCGAGATTTTGTTTCCTATAGAATTTGGACAACAACATTTTTCTTTGCTTAAGAAAAACTTTCTCTGCGCGCGCATCTTTTCAAATAACATGGACGAGAACGATTTTAAAACATCAATCATGCATTATAAATCACAAGCCAATTATTTTGATATTCATCAAAAACTTGACTCCGTCTCCGTTCTTCATAGCGCGTTATTCCAAGAAAAACATCCATTTTTGAATTGGCAATAAACAGTGGCGGATCTAAGGGTGTGGAGAATAAATTACACAGCTTAATTTTAAATGCAAAACACCTTAATCACAACCCTATTGGTTATAGATTTGAAAAGAATATTTTTACATTAAAATCTACCAATACGATTCTGATATTAAACTCTAATAATTTATTCTGCACACCCCTAGATCCACCACTGGCAATAAAGATCGCTGTGATTCGGTTTGTCCATGTGCATAATAAAACATATGGCCTCGTTGCAGTGTTACCTTTTACTGAAGATGTGGGAGAAATGCTCAAGCTTGATGTTTTTATAGTCGATGATGGCACCATGCTTGGTGATGACGGTCCTGCAGTTATAGCTTCGCAAGAAATAAAAATAAAAAATTATTTAAGTTTTAAAGAAAGTAATAAAATATCAACTATGCCCAGGCCTGACTATGCCATTAAGAATCGTAAGCGAATAATTCTGAAATTCATCATAAAAAACTTTCCATTAAAGCAATAATTTTCCTCGGATGAGCCCAGACCTTTCACTACCCGGCAACTGTGCATATTGTGGTACGGGTGATTCGTACTCCTCGTGTTTTTGATGAATAAATATCTGCTCAGTGTATGAATGGCCAAAGGGGCCATTGGATTTAATCCGGGTGTTATAGTTGAGCTTCAAACTCGAATGGAATTAAATGGATATTTCTGCAACAAGTCGTAAATATGATACCTTTTTATGCTAGAAACAATAAGCTGTTTTTTTACATCGAAAGCATTTTATGTGTCATCTGTATTTTGAAATCAACAATTATAATGTGAAAAATTTAAAAATTTTACATTATTAGCATAAAGGAAGTGACAAGAGCATAAGTAGTGATAAGAGCATAAAACGTCTAAACACATGATTGCGCATTGTTAAACGTCGTATCAACTTCCGCTGTGTGGCTAACCGAAAAGAGCGCGAAATTAAATAAACATTAATAAAATAAAATAAGCAGTAATAAACTTCGTTTAATCATTTTATACGTTACTGATATATTTAAATGTATATAATAAATAATTATTGAATCCGATAATAATGAATCCGAATCCAATAATTGTTTATTATACATCAGGGCTATAGTTGTATAAAAGACTAGTTAACTTTTAACTGTAGTTAAGGACAGAATTGGCCAATCAGAGTTGTGTATTTCTGAGTTAACTAGGATGCTATGAAAAGTGTAGTTAAGAGTTTTATACAACCGGTCCCAGATCATTCGTAACTTGTCACTCGTATATAGGTATCTTTATCGTGGCACCCTGTGGCTGTGACGTATACAATAACAAAATAATTTGGTAGGATATTCACCTCAAAATTTGATGAAAACTGTTCGATTACAAGCACTAACCAAACGATAGACCGAATTTACACAAGTTAATTCTATTTGTCAGTTACTTTGCGTTAAATATACTTTGTCTGTGTGGAAGGTAGATGGTAATTCGCATAAGATTGAAGTTTCTTATATCATACATCTATGCACGTAGACACTTTTTTCACTGCTAACCCGTCGTGATTCTTTGATTGAGACTTCCGTTTTTGACGTAATGAATTAGAAATATGTAGCTTTAAAGATATAGTCTGATGATGACTTTGAAATAGAATCGAAACCTTGCTGTATGATTTCGTATATGCCATGGCAGTCTAGCGTTTGGTTTTAACATAATTATTCATTCATCAGTGTGACCATACATGTACAGGGTGTATAAAAAAGTAATCCAACTTTGGCGCGCTATTGTACGTGAACTATACTCAAGCTATATTAACGAAATTTTTTCACATTCGCAAAGGTTAGGCAAATGGTGAAAAATGAGCAAATACGAGGCTGAAAAAAGTCGCATATATTCACCTCTGAGAGTTGGGACTAAAACCCATTGAAAGTTAACTCCCTTTGGGACTTAATTGAAGAATTTTGCTTGTGAATAAACTACCCGCAAATGCATATTAAGTAGGACTAAAACACATCAGGAGAACATTCAAATTGATGCGGCGGGGATGTCAACTTTGTTTCGATACAGATGGTGGTCAATTTGAAGGCATCGACGCATAATCTCTTTTTATTGTTTAAATGTAAATTTAAAGTTTTTAAAATTTAAATATTAAGTTTAAATGTAAATAATTGCAATAAACATGTTGTAAAACCAGTGCAAGCTGTGAGATGTTCGTGATTAATTGTTTTTTTTTGGTTATGCACTGCTTTAATTAGGCTCAAAGGTGAAAATATGCTTTTGTGACTGACATTCCGAATTGAAGAGATTTCGTTCATAGACTGAGTAGTTCACGAACAATAGCGTGTTCAAGTTAAATTACTTTTTTTTTTATACACCCTGTATATGCAACTTTTAACCAAGGTGCTCAAATTTAGTTAGACTGTCCCCTCCTGGTATAAATTTTGTAATTATAGAAATCAGGTGGGGCTATATATGGGAATCCGATCGGATCTTGGTAGCTGATAAAAATTACAAGATCGGGTTACATTAATACACATTTTATACACACAGAAAATTACGAACCTGCTGCTGATATATTATTATGCATGAGTGTAGCCGTAACACCATCCATGGAACCCCGAAATGTGGAATTTAAAATATCGGCCGATGATAGAAAAGAAGTATCAGGAGTTGTTGTTTTCAATGAAGTCGGTGTTGGTGTGGATATCCTTGTTAAAACGCTCGTATTCATAAACTGACTTTTGGTACTGCGCATTATCACAAGCATAACACAAAAGCATACATACACTCTTGCCATTGTGGTGGTACTTGCCAGCTTCTCTGTTTTTCTCTCTTGACCAGGCGCTTTGTATTATATATACATTATCAACATCCGTTCGTGATAGATCCACCCGCGCGTTAATTACTAAAAAAAATAACAGGAAGTTCAAGTTTCAACCGTAATATAAATATAATTCCCAATGAATGTACACTCACTACAACAATTGTTTTCAACGCCAAACAATTTACTATGCACAATACACATACACGAATGTCTTTGCAGCGTTTAAAAATATGAATGTGAAATTGTTAGCCGCATTACTGTTTCTCGTGGAAAATATTTTTCTTCATCTTTTTTATATGCATCCGGTCGACAGGACAACGCGGTGGCTAATTACACGCTGTGTACACAATAGATGGTATTTATTAATTGATCATGTACTCGGGTTGTAGACTATTCTTTTGAAATTGATTGTTTTTACCGCCAGTGAATATGAATTCATGTCATGATTATATGTGCTCCCCCAATTGCCAAAGCTGGCAACCGCACTATATGTAAGGATGTGAATTCCTTACCCATGATTCAGTATTTTTACAAATCTAGCCGTAAAAATAGGTTGTAGTTCGAATTACGCACACAACACGAATAATATATAATATATTCTTTTTTCGTTTTATTGCTCCAATGCCGTAGATTGACCGTGGAATAGTTTGAATCATAATAAGTCCACGAGAACAGACAAAACAACTTTTCGTTTGAGAGATGAAAGTTCGTTTTCAGTATTTTTGATCTTTTGAGATTCATTTCAAGCTGTCTACATATCGTCAAGGAACGGTGAAAATGTGGCATTCGAAAGTGAAGCATTCACACGACCGCAATAACAGTTAATTAACGCTGTCGGGGAACTAAAAATTATAAATTAATACCACTTGACCGTGTGTTGTACTCTTTTTTTTGCAAGTGCCTCGTCTGACTGGCTGGTCGCATGATTCGTAAGATTCTTTATCGAAGTACAATTAAGGCAAAACGCCAAGATCAATTCGGTTTTTACCTGCGACCAATGCTCTTTCAGTTGTATTACTGATAATAGTTTTTTCTGCAAACTGCAAAACTGTTTTAGCCCGCAAAAAAGCCTACACAATCCTATTCCTTCCTGCTGCTTTCGAAGCGGTATCGACTTGCATTACGAGATTCTTAAATGTAGAAATTTAAACAAATAGTCTTGTGCAAAATTTGATATATGAACTAGCAAAATACGGAATACTTTTAGCGTACTGAAGCATACCATATATACCATATAGGAGCCGGTTGTTTGAAAGGCGTTTAGCTTAAACGGTGCATGGATACGCAAAATTTCAAAAACACTCTCATTGATGTTGTGAATGATTTATAAAATATGTACTTCCATTGAATATTAAACTGTTTACATCGAAATATTTCAGCTCTGTTGTTCAATGAATAGATAATTTTGTTTTCCATTTTGAACTTAATATCCACCGTTTAAGCTAAATTAACGCCTTTCGAACAACAGGCCCCTGAATGACAATTAATATTCCGAGCTTTTGTCGCGTAGACAAAGACACTAATAAGTGTTAAAGTTCCGTAATCTCAGTACCAATCATACATATAATCTCTGATTATAAATGACTCAAAACATTCCAACTATATCATGAGGAATTTCAGTATACTTTTGATTATTTATCTCAGTTTTCCTTGCTTTTAATAAGGAATTGACGTAAAGCACTAGGTCCGAGTTCATTAATTCAGGCGAAGACAATTCGGATTAAATTGAAATTGGAAATCGCTTTCAGCATATGGCGAATTCATATTGTAATGCTGTCCCAGGCTTCATTTCATGCAATCGGAAATTTTACTTCTATTCAATTCAATTCAATTTTACCCACTTCTTCCCACGCCTGTTGTGCTATTCTAACGAGCAGGAAGAATGTTTCTTGTGTGCTGAATCTACAGTAGTCGCAACGCCATTCGTAATGCACTTAACAATTTTTGGCGGGTTTTCTTTTGCTCATCTTTCATGCCTTATAATTGTATCTTGATCAACTCTCACTAAACAACGGCAAATTAGCCCGTGATTAAACTGACATGAAAGTATTACCATTCGACGGAAACACTTTTTCAGCCGATAACTTTAGCAAATATGAAATAAAAAGTTATTCTAAATGAAGAGTGTATATAAAAAAGGCATCAAAGTTTTTATGAAAACTGTGCAATATATAGGAATCAAATATGACTCAGCTTCAGCATTTATGTAGGAATGCATATACAACAACGTTATGATAATAATGTGCATATTTCAGATACCTGCAAGCTAGGCGATTAAATCATTATAATACTTTTAGTTTTACTCGTGATATACGTAAGGAACCCAAACATTTTCGGAAGTATTCAAGACTCTTTGCTGTATGTGCTCACTTGTGCCTGTATACGCGTACCACGGTTTTATGAGCGAAGCAGTAAACGTTAAGTCAATCTGGGTGAATTAATCTTCCACTAATAGTGTAGAACTCAGTGATTTGAACATGCTACATTTTCAATACTGTTTGATAAACTTTGATCAAACACTACTATACAGTCACTGGACTAGACTCTTCACTGAGTACACTTTTCATTGAGTACAGTTCTGATCAGTGATTCGTTTGGTTGATTGCATATAGCCTAGTACTTGAATGTTAGCAAGTATAAGCATTTCCCACATGCATGCACATCAATTTAAACTTCGGTTTATGTATTTAGTTTTGACTAATAGACATATTTGTTTACATTTTTTAGGCAAAGCTAACCATGATTCCTAAATTTAAAATCTTTGTGTAAAATAATAAAAAAATTTCCGGAAGTATTCAAAAATAATGTATTCGGATTGGGTTAATGAAGATGTAAACAAACTTATTGATTGGTCCAAAACGAAATCCCCCGTTGTTCGTCTGATAGCGATTGAGCAATTATATAGAATTACTCCGGATGAATTAGGTATAATTAGTAAAATAATCTGAGAAATTATGTGTAGATCAGAACCGATAGCAACGCCAAAGCGGAAGAAATTGCACCAGGCGAAGACATATACCTATGCATTCATAGACACTTATAGATATGTCATACACTTCATAGATATATACCTATGCATTCATAGACACTTTTATGATGTCATTCTTTGGGTTGGCTTGAAGGGCTTTTGGAAGCCCATAAAAAATATTCTTATATTTTGTCGAGCTTGTCTCTTTTCAAAACGTATGCATACAAAAAAGACCGTAATTATCAGCAGTTTTTGTACCGCATTTGATGGGACATTTTTACAAAGTATATATGTATATATATAATCTATATATGTTTATTTGTCTTTCTGTATAATTATGTTGTATTTAACAAAAATCTGACTACGACATACGCTTCGCTTTCCGCATGTGGCGAAATCATATTGTTATGCTTTCCCAGGCTTCATTTCACGCAATCGGAAATGCTGCTTCAATTGGGTATTGCCCACCCCTCACGCACGGCTGTTGTGCTATCATAACGAGCAGGAAGAATGTTTCTTGTGTGCTAAATCTACATTAATCGCAACGCCATTTGTAATTCACTTCACAATTTTTAGTTTTCTTTTTGTTCATCTTTCATGCATTAATTTTATCTTGATCAACTCTCACTATACACAACGGTAAATTAACCCATGATTAAACTAACATGAAAGTATTATCATTCAAAAACCCTTTAACAACCGATAACTATAGCAAATTTGGAATAAAACGTTATTCTAAATAAAGAGTGCATACAAAAAATGCATCGAAGTTTTTATTTAAAAGATGTATTAGGAATCAAATCCGTCTCAGAATGCACGAATGCATAACAACATTATGATAATAATGTACATATTTCTGATACCTGGAAGGCGATTACTTCACGATACTATTTTTATCTCGTAATATATATAACAGGAACCAAAACATATTCGGAAGTATTCAAGACTCTGAATGTGCTCACTTGTGCCTCAGTGTGTACAAACTTGGATACATACGCGTATCTTGGTTTTTAAGTAAAGCGGTAAACGTTAATGCAAGATAGGTCAATTAATCTTTCTATAATACGTATAGTCTATAGAGCTCCGTGATTTCAACATGCTACATTTTCATATGACAAACTTTGATGAAACACTACTACAGTCTACATTCACTGGAATAGACTCTTCACCGAGAATACCTTACGTGATCAGATTAGTTTTATTGATTGCGTATAGCCCAGTGATTGAATGTTTGCGAATTTAGTTTTCAACTAATCGGCATGTTTACATTTTTGTGAAAAGCTAACCAGTATTCAAAAATTTTAATACTTCGTGTAAAGTGATAAATAATGTTCCGGAAGTAGTCAAAATTTATGCATTCAGATTGGGTTAATGAAAATGTAAGCAAACTTGTTGATTGGTTAAAAACGAAATACCCCGTTGTTCATCTGATAGGGATTGAGCAATTATTTAGAAATACTCATAGCAACGACAAAGCGGAAGAAATTGCACCAGGCGAAGAGATAGCGTTTAGCTATCCTTATACCCATATACAACTTTATGACGTCATTGTTGGCTTTGAATGAGAAACCTTTGAAAGCCCACGAAAAATATTTATATATTATGTTCGGATATGAGATGTTGATACAATACAGTTGTTAATTGTATGACATTTGATGGGATATATTCACCTATGTCTCACATGTATACCATAGATACCAATGTATATATATACATATATATATATATATATATATATATATATATATATATATATATATATATATATATATATATATATATATATACCTATATATCTATATATTTATTTGTCTTCCTATATATTTAGGTTTTATTTAACAAAATCTACTACGACATGCGTCTCCGAAAATATGGGGATATATTATCGCTTATCGATATATATATATATATATATATATATATATATATATATATATATATATATATATTTACATATATATATATATAATATATATATATATATATATATATATATATATATATATATATATATATATAAACTGTCCCAGGCCTCATACGACATTCGTACGGCGTAGGTTCCAAATACCCAAAAGTACTTGGCGCCGATGATATACCTAATTTTAACTATACTTATCTCCTGTATTGTAAGAATGTTCATGACGACGATGGGATATGAGTTGTGTGGCACTTGGATATTTGATGTATGTTAATAATGCCTGCACTCACAGCGATATATACATAAAATCGATCTCTCAAATTCAAGCTTATTAACGCTTTAGATGGGTGGATATTTGGATATATATATATACACCCATTTGCAAAAACGTTGGCCGCAGATAGATAGATAGATAGATACTCGAAGTCTAATTGGAATTGCATATGATAACATTTGCATGGGATTTCAATCATATTACACAACATATGCAATTCTAATGAAATTTCAGGTATCTATCTATCTATCTATCTATATATCTATATATGTATGTATACATAAACTGAGCAAGGAATCTATTTTATATTGAGTTCAATTGTTGTCACATAAGTGGTTCCATTCTTTCTCACACTGTAGCGAGTCACGTTTGGGTTTGACCATAACTCGTTATCAAATTTTTGATCTAGTATCTCGTAAACACGATCCATGTCTTCTTCTTCATCACTGACATTCTTTACATGGTTTTCAAACGCTTGATGGTCAAAAGTTGGATTTTGATATTTTGATTCAGCCGCACCGGAGGTCAGTGTTGGAATATCGCCAGTGTTGGAATAAACATTTTTGTTCAACTGGGAGCTGTCGTCCGCCAAATTTTTAAGCTGAAAATCACTTCGATTATCATTACCGCAATTTCTATTATTACTATAAGTCATTCTTTTCCTTAGTTTTTGTAGTTTTCGTCTTGTTCCAGTAGGTAAAACAACGAAAAATATAAACACAAGCATCCCTTGAAGAGAATTGAAAATGCAGAAAAGGTATTGAAACACCAGTTTGGCATCGCCAATCGCGAGAATGCCAAAAAGCCATGTCAAACCAAGCAGCACCATAATCGCAATCCCCTGCCGAGCTTGCTGATAGCCCGTTGTTTTCTTGTCAGAGGTAACCTTGGCACCAGAAGTTAGCAATGATCGAATGATGAAGCAAAAAGCCACGATATTACCAACGATGATAAGAACAGTTGGAGTTAGAAATGCCACAATGAAAGGTACGCCTTGCAACCGACAACTGAAAGAAAGAATCTGGAAGTCAGATTTTGCTCTTTTATGCAACAGTTTGAAGAGGCAGTAAAATCTATCTTGCGTAACAAAAGAAAACAGATCATTGTTAATTGTAGTCTGCACGAGCACAGTAGTGATAACATAAATTAATATAAAAGGCGATAACTTTATATAGGGCGTCCAGGTTGTAGGCAGCCAAAATAAGAAGGATTGAGAGGGTCCAACTACAAATTACACAAGCCGTATACATAATTAATATTGTGTAACAAGACGAGATTGAGACGATCCCCAACCATTTTTATCAGTTTTAGAGCAATTAGTTGGTTTGATTGTTGAGTATATCCTCTTTTTTGTCTGAAAAATTTCGGCGGCAGACATTCCTGACGTTAAAATAGAACATATCTTAATCAGTGCACTCAAAGCTTCCCAAATGAGGCAAAGTTTCGCCTATTTTGTTTAAAGTTGTTATTTACATTGGAATATGACTTAAAAATCACGTCTCTTACTAGGTTCCGTCGCCATATTTATCCAGTGCAACTACCATTGTTATACCCACGACTACGGCAGGAGTACCTATGTAAAATGAACAGTTATCAAATTAATAATAAATATTACAAAATATATAATGACTTTTTTATAAGAAAAGAGTGATGATATAAAAAATAATATTTTAATAGATATCATTTCTGCTAACTTTTTTCCGTTTTCAAAAAAAGCTAAAATTAATATCATCGAACTTGCTCTAAACGCAATTTCTGAAAGTTCACATTTTATTATTCCCTTTTAGGTGTATATAAAATTTTAAATCTTACCCCATGCAAACACACAGCATTTGATTAAAAGTTTAGCTCGGGACGGAGCAGAAAAGACTTTAACAAATGCCCAGTACATATTATACGCTTCTACTGCCATCCAAAATAATGCTGCTAACAAGAAGTAATGAAGGGCGATCGCCGCTGCCCGACAGCCGGCCAGTGATGATGTCCTGGTCTTCTCAACGGCAGCGATGAACACAATTAACGTCACCGACAACGCAATACAAAAGTTCAGCAAAATCTGGCTTGGAATTTGTGTTCGAAGATCCCTAAACAGGAAAAGGCAAAGAATATAAAGCGATTAAAGTAAACGCTATATAGACAGAAAATACGCATAGGAAACCAGCGAAGATTTTTGAATTAATTGTCAAACTTTAAGTTTCAAAACCTCGCCGAGAGTATGAAGTCCTAAATGTTTTCTACTTTTTCTGAAAATTATAGTTGTTGAACTTGCAAAATTGCAAAATCGCATTGAGAATAAGTAAAGTAAAAGCGCGTTGACAATGCAGCCTTCAGGCCCTTACATATGAGTTGGTAATTCGACTCGCGGAAAAGATATAAAAGACACCCTGAGAACTATGCTATTAAGAAACATAATTGGTTTCTCTAGCAGCGATCAGTTTTCAAGCAGCGAAGAGAAATAATTCGTTTGTCTTTTTGTAAATTGTTCCAGATAATAGACCGTTTTGGTAATTATGTCTCAACATTTTAATGTCAGAGTATTTTAATTTAAAAATGAAATGTATTTCAAGTTTTACTCTCACGAGCCACGTGCAAAGATGTAAAACATCCTTCTTCATGAAACACATGCTTTAAAAATATTTTTTTTATTTTGAGCCAAGACCGCAAGGCTTATTATTGTGTTATGGCTTATTTTCAAACTTATTTGTCAAAATGAAAATATTTTTCATGCATGTTTTGAAGAAGGATGTTTTCCATTTTTGCACGTGCCTTGTGAGAGTAATATCATTAGTTATATCATTTCACGTCCGCGTCGTATACATTTGCATGGTGTATCTTAAGGTCCTTAATATCGCTTGTGGAAAACCTGCATTAGACACCGTTTTTGTAATATTGCCTCGGTTTTCTTCAACTCATAAACTGAACAGTTTAAAATATGCTTCGATAAAATTCGATATTCACCTCAAAATTAGTATCGTAAATATTGTCAAGATGAGCCCAGCCAATGAGAGCGCACAGCCGATGTAACTTATTACACCAAGTATTTTGTCATGTGCAGTCTTCTCTCCTGGAGCTATGTCCTAAGAATAAAAAAATTCAAAACCTTTTTTCTATACCAATATGTTTACGTAAGACTGGATCCTCGAATTATTACAAGTTGTAGAAGTTGACAAAAGTTTAAGCCATGCATGCACAATCACGAATGGTACTGGAAAATATGAAATACTTTTAAAAGGTGATCTAGGTCATTAATTAAAGTATTTTTCTTTTATTTTGAAAAATATGAAAATCTTTTCATGACATGTTATAATTACAAGCCAAATTGCTCTGAGTGATAAAAGACTTGTAGGAATCTTCAATCACTTTAGTATACCCAAACCAAACACCCCGAATGGCATTGGTCGAAAGTAGACGATTTTTGTGAACACGATAACAAAATAGGTTTTAACTCTTGAACGACAGAATTAGTTTTATCCAGTTTAAATATTTTTGCCTCGGAGCTGAACCTGAAATAAATAAAACTTTTCCAGTACTAAACGTTATACAGGCTATAAATATAAAACTTCTACGATCGAACTGAATACACCACTTTTAGTTCACCTCCGAGCCAATTGTCTAGAGTTATCCTGCGCGAAATGAAGAGGATTGAGAATTTTAGTTTGCTAAGAAAAGCGACGAAAAAAGTTTTGCATATAATTATATATCATTAATTATTAATTATAGAGAACAATACAATAGAGCAATGAGACAATAGAATAAGCCAATCGACTAATTTTTTGAGGAAAAAAAACATTCAGAATCGATTACGGATCGGAACATTTAAGTTTGCATCCCTGTAATTTTTTAAAACAGGATAAATCGTGATTTTCAATGACCTAGACCATTAGGAAAGTACATATCTACGTATACACAGTATTGGTTATAAGAATCTTACCATCAACATTGCAAAGTTGGTAAAATGGTCGCAACTACAAAGCACCCTTCCATCTTCAAGAACGCGTTCAAACTTGCAACCATCTTGCGACCAATTTCCTATGCTGAAGTCCCAGTAAGAGCACAGAATGCTTTTTGTTTCGCCTCTTTCAATACTTGGTAGTGCAATGTTTACTGGAACACTTAAATTTGAAACTGACAACCCTTCAATACTTCCGGAAATTACAAGACTATTCAAGCGACTTGATCTCCTAGTAGTGTCCGCCAATGATAATATAAAGAATTTTGTTTCTCTATAGAGCACAAAAATGACGGTCTGGTTTGCGGATCTGTTTTTTTCAGTTGATTCGTTGAATATTGTTCGCGGAATTATAAGTGAAGGCGACAAGACTTGTGTTACTTCATTACTCTGTATTTTTGAAGTGTTATTTCTTGTTTGTGATTGATTTGTTTTGCTGATAATGCCAGAAAAATTAAGTCCGCTAAAGTTCTGTGGCTTCACTGTTTGTAAGCTAATATCAAAGTTTTTTTTCACCGCCTGAAGTTCGCTTTCCGGGCCAATAACCAATGATTCTGCAAACGTATTTAAAGTTTCAACAATCCTGCAAAGTTAAGAAGGAAGAAAGCTCATTATTAGACCTTAAACGTCTATATACTATAAAATATATAGGGTAGAAACATTGCCGTTGCCTAGGTATTTGATCATTGTCTTTTTATGAGAATCTTCCATTTCAAACTATCTCTATCCAAATAAAAAATATTCGTATTCGTACAAAAATTTCGTTGAGAAAAGACGGGCAATACTTAGACCAATATTTAGAGCAATATATATTCTTAAATTCAGTGGACTGCATAATCGTTCTAGGCAAAAAGTATGTTAAAAAATGTTTCAAAAAGCTTTCTATTCATCTGACGTCCAGAAACATTGTCAAAATCCGTGATTGTGATGATTCCAAGTTTATATATTGCAAATATGAGCTGGTGAAAAACATTGCAAATATGAATTGGTGAAATGCAAATTAATACAAAAGCGACAGCCATTATGTAACTAATTTCAGGCAATGTTTTGACCCACGTCACACATATGACATATCCCTGCTTTATCAATTTAAAAGGTCTCGAATTATTACCTCGATGAAGAGTTTCGATTCTGTTGACTTTCTACGATATTTTTAAGTTGGGCATCCAGCACATTGTCTATGATTGTGAGGAAGTCGTCGAGAACCTACGTTTAAACATGAAGCAAAAGATAATTTCACAAAGAATCGTGCATTTAAAAAGCATGATTACTCATCCAATCAATGTGAATGTGAATGTGTATTCTGGTGCTATCAATCAGAAACATGGTTAGAAATATGACATGATAATCTACCTAGAAAATCGATATGATATTTCATACGATTCTTGTGCAAAACTTTTGTAAGTCTTAAAAATTAGTCTTAAAGTATCTTAAAAATTAGTATGCCAAATCACAAAGAATCGAAATTGTACGTATCTCACAGTCTTATTTTCAACCACCTTTGTCCAAATTTTTATTTCTTTAAGATCAACTTCCTATCTTCTATCCAAAAGAAATTACTATTGGATGATTCACAAACCTCGTTTGCTTTTTCTTTCACCAGCGCAATGCTGTTTAATATTGTAGCGATATAGTCAATATCACCAGGGTTAAGAGTGTTGTTTTGATTAGTAGAAGACCATTCTTTAACCTCTTTAGTGATGTTCACAACGTTGCTACTATTAACTTCTCTCTGAAAACAATAAAAATCTTGTAAGATGGAAAGTTTAATCAGAAAGAAATTGAAGTGGGATTTGAAGGTATTTAGTTACCTGAGATAATAGGAAAAGATTTCCACTTCGCTGCTCCATATACTTGCAATCCGTAACTAAAGACGGCCCCCAAACACCCCCACTTTCTGTTTGGTTTGTAGAAAGGCAATCACGGCTCGCGATAGAGTCATTGTTATAAGGGCAAGCAATTGTGGCACGAATTCCGATTGCTGTTTCTGGCCACTGGAAAATTCCATATGCTTCCAGTGAACCAACTTCTTCACTCGGACAATAATCTTTAGAAAAAACAATGAGTATCATTATAACTAAACTAGGTCTATTGCATTTTCGTATAAAACGCTCATTACTTAGGCAGATTTCAATTGCAATTAGTTTTCTTTGTGTCAATGATACTGCTTAGCTGGGACCGTTCGATTCCTTAAGGTGGCTCCCTAGAGTTTTGAGAAAATTGTTGAATGCAGGTTTGATGATGTAGAATTAATCATCCATGTTGTAAATTATAGATTAAAATTAGCTTTAACGTATTGAAGCCAATTATAAGCCGTTGGCAAGGCAACAATGAAGTTTCAATCAGTAAGCTCAAATAAGACTGGAACGGTCACTATCTGACTTTCCGTCATTAATGAGTGAAACCAAGATGGCGGACAATGAAGCCTTTTTTTTAGGTATGATCCAGGGCTCTGGGGAAGATTTCAAAGGTGAAATCATAATTGCCGCAATTTTACATAGGAAATTTCCGCGTGGAGATCTGGGTCATACCTACAAGAAAGGCTATATATATAGTGTCCGCCATCTTTGCTTCAAACTTCCGACAGAGTGAGCGTTCCAGTCTTAAAAAAATTGACCGAAGGATTCACGAAATAATTACAATTAAATTATAGTTGGCGGCCATGTTGAAACGTCATTGCTATGGCAAAAGCTTTCACAGTTAATCTGTGAACAGTTTCTCAGCCCTAACGTACTGTACAATAGAATCAAAAGTATTATTGATCTTTAGTCGACAATATTGGTGTTAATTCGCAACAACAAACTTGCTATCTAGAATTTTTACAAAACTCAGGTTTTGCATACACGCTTCGAATGCGCAAATATTCATGTTAAAATAAACAGTCACTGTCAAAAGAAATGAGTCAGGCATACGGGTGAATATATGAATATTTGCGCTCCCCGAAATTAAGCTTCTAGACCATAAATTTTCCGTAGTACGTACCCCACTCCATATTCAAACTAACGGCAAGACGAAATATTCCCGTAAAATTTTCTAAATAGATCTAGACGAACTTTGCGGATATTTCCGATATATGCGGATGATCCGCGTGTTTACATACACGAATATTTATTTGCCCAAATTCGTTCGAGACGGATTATCTGTCCAGTCCGTAGCAGAAAAGAAACAATAAGATTCATTCCAGTCCGGATAATCACTTTCCTGATTGCAAAAAAGCCATAAATCGGGCCAATATCATCGAGATGAGAAGTTTGACTTACCGTTGGTTAGCGGCAATTCGACTGTGGTAAAGGGTTGCGGAATCCCATCCTGTCCTATCGCCGTTAACAGCACTTCGTACTGTGAATTTAGTGTTGGAATACCGTTGAATTTATAATATTCTTTTGTGGTGTGATTGTGCTGGTAATTATTTTTTGAAGAATCAGGTCCCTCTCTCTTTCTCCATAATATTCCATATTCCTTAATCTCCTTCGTGTCTCGTAAACTGTCCCAATGTACGGTCCTTTCACTTCCCCTTGGCTTCACAACATTTGTTAATCGTGGAATACGTAATCCATTTGTAATTCGGCGATCTAATGAGAAAGGTATTTTTTATGCTTATGTGAAATAGAAAATTGTACTTCTCGAACAATGGAATAATGTATTTCCATATAAATAACACTGTAATTGTACGCATCTGGTTCAAAGATGTTTGTCCTATTCGGCTCAAATGAAAAGTTTAACCCTGCCATTTTAACCCTGCCACAGAAGCCGCTCAAAGCTTTTCGGTGTTAAACAAAATATAGAAGTGTAAAATTATTTTAATGATTGCTGCGGAGCGAGCGAGCCTGAAGCGAGCGAGCGTAGCAGCAGTCTAATTTGTGCAGAGAGGAGGTTCTGAACTAAATTTTATTTAGCGCAAGGAATTGTGGTCGTGCGCGTTTTTTATGCGTAGAACACACATTTTAAATTCGCTCATATACAGGATCTTCAAATTTTTGTTAAATTTCAAAGCTTCTGTTCTATTTTGACTATTCAAGGTAAGATATTTTCATCTTTCGTTCATATGTTACGTTTACAGTTGTTTACAATTCTAACTGGTATATTTATGAAACGCTAAAAGCATACAATCGATCACAGCTAGATTCATGCTGTATATATACGAACTATATAAATCATTCTAGAATATTAAGATGTACTATCCAATTTGCTAATTCGCTTTACTTTAGCAGTTGAGCTGTCAGAGCTGTGAAGCAAATCAAATCTTACTTACAGATGCTTTAAAGTCTTTTTTATCCATTGACATTTGTATTCTTTTGCTGATTTCCATATTTTGCATCAAATGATATTTTAAGTATGCGGCTTGACGCTTGCGAGTCGTGTTTAATAACATGACACAGTCGCAGATAAAATATGCAATTGAATTGATCGTCTAAATTGCCTGACTGGATCGCTCAGATTCGTGAAATGTTTGACTTATTTAAAATTAGGTTACTGTAAGCATAGGCATATGTTTTTATTCCTATTTTACAATGAGCTAAATGTTTTTGTTATTTAGTGCTTTTACCGGATCTTCACGTGGTTTCTGATTACACATCTTCTCGAGCGCGTTCAAAGTTCAAAGTATTAAGTGATGTTTTGTTACTCTTCACATGAAGTCAAACATTTACATGGACACAACAAAGACAAATAGCATATTTAAAAAACAAATATCCATGTTACCAAAAAATGTTCTATTTTGTTAAACATGTGCTACTGGGCCTGTATTTTCGCGGGGAAAATGTCGCTACGCGCGCAAAATTCTACCTAATATTACTATTAGTGTTAATACTCCTGTTGTGATTCGTATGTTAAAATATTTTTAAAACTAGCTGCTTCTAAAGACTTTGATTAAACGAGCTGCAACTCGCAAGACAGCATTGATATAGCATATATTGACCTAAATATTGACGTCATTGACAGTGTTCTCGCTAATAGGTGTTAATTCATGTACAGCCCCAGCGAGTTAATGCTCAATAGAGGTTCACTTTGCGTTTTTTAAACCTGCTATTGCTATTAGTTAAAACGGATTTAGTTTACTAACATTTCATATAACAATTCACTTGGACCCTAAAATGCTCGCAGCAATCTCTACCTTGCAGGTAACCTAGTTTTAGAATAGACACTTTCAATAATAACGTCAAAACTCGTCTCTCAACTGAGAGCCACCTTAAATAATATGGATATGGAAATCAATTTTACATTTGTTCGAGCTGGAAACGGAACTGGAGACGCATGATTCCACAAAGTGCAGCTCCCTGCAACTCTTAGTTCCAGTTATACGAATTAACTAGCACTATATTTTTAAGAAATTTGAGCTCAATTAATATTTCTCGATAAAACTGACAAAATGCCGATTTCAAGAAGCAATTGATAAAAAATTTCGGATACTTTTCCCCAATATTTTCAATCGTCCGTCGTTTCCCTGTTCGAAGTATCGTCTAGCTTGTAATCTACTGTCTGTGTGAAGGCGAGGGACATAACTAGCAGAGTAACATTGTTTTATTAGCGTTTCCTGGTGGTCTCGTTCTGCCTAACCACCGACCCCTCGTTGCTCGAAATTAGCATTATTTTATAATTATACTAATTAAGATTTTACTTCCACCACGAGTATACCGGCTTCCAATCAACTAAGAAACATAAATCTATTAGATAAACGAAACATGGGGTACAATATGATAACGAGAGGTAACAACAGTATAGTAGTGCAAGTCAAGTCTGGACTTCACTCTTTTTATATCTACTATACCATTACCATTTGTAAATCGTAGAATATTTTGCGAAAGCTCTTCTGCTTCAGACGTAATGGACTGTAATGTCGAGCAGTCAAAATCTGTCGTCATTATTTGAATATTATAGCCAGCTTTTTGAAGAATAGTGTTGATATGATGTATAGAACAAGGTGACGAATTGTCTGCGAAGAACAAACAATTTTCACGGAATGGTTTGTAAATTTCTCCGGAACATCCTCCATTTTTACTTCCTGGCACACAATACTGGAATTTCTTTAGGCAAAGATAATCTGATAACCTTGCTGCACATACTGGTTGGTTCAACGATTCCAGGGCATGAAATATTGGAAGATACATCGTGCTCAAGTTGAAAATTACTTCATCTTGTTGAGAACGATTGAGCGATGATTGTACAAATGTTGAGGTGTTACAAAATGGCTGCGGTTTCACATCAAAGCAGCATGATACATCTATGAAATGAATTAAAAATGCGGAGAGAAGGTTAAACTAATTTGAGTCCAGAAACGTAGGTTGCATCGCACTTGTGAATATGACCTAAAAACTTCTCTTGCCAAATACTTATCATTACTTTTATTACTTTTAATTTTGGTTAATGGGGCAGAAATATTTATATTAATTCTTGGTTCTAATATTCCTTACGCGCGTATCCTGAGGTCGCGCAAGTTTTGGCTTCACAAAAAATACTTTATGGGGGTATCGTTCCAGTTGTTTATTAGGGTACACTGCATGAAATACTCTTATTCCTGTAGCAGATTGGTAACCATAGACATGACAGATGTTGAAATACTCACTAGGTCCTTTTCTTTCAGGCGTAGCTTTTGGCACTGGAAAATGAAATATTAATATTATTTCACGTTAATTTATAAACCATCGTCATCTCTGCATTTCGTCGACCATCCAATTTACCCTTACATGCATTCATTTGAATTGATAAAGTCAAGTGGACATGAAAAACGATTGTTGTTCTAATTATCCGCACTAACGTGCCAATGCATGAGGCAATTTTGGGAGTCGAAAAAAAACTCGAATACTTACGGAAGCATTTTGTATTTGTGGTATTTCCTGGAGTGGACTTGGACGAACATTGTTGTAATAAAGTCGAAATTGGGAATTTCAATTTCCTAATTGCATAACTGCAATCCATCGAGACCTGATCACACAAATCCGAACACGGTGGTAAAATCTTGCTGGAAACGATGTCGAACACAGGAAGATGAACGGAACAAATTAATAGTAAAAGATTCACAGAGCAGTAGGTGTACACTAAGGGATAGAAAGGATGCATTTGAAAATGTGCCATGTCTATGCTGTCTTGCGGCAGATTAGTTTTGCTGTAAAATGGCCGACAAGGAAGATCGATTGGTATATCTGTTCCTTGAGGACCTAAAAAATACAGAAATTGTGAACAGAGAAATGTATCCAAACCTTGTGAGAAAAGTGTTTTGAACTTAAATCATCAATTTGTAGAAGTACCGCGAATATATTTGTCCTATGCAGAGCTCTCTGTTCAGTGCAACTTATGTTAAAATGAAGAATAACTTGAATATAGATCAAGTAATGGGCTAAATAATCGCAACTATTTTATGCTCATAATTAGAAAATTTTAAAATAATGGTATCGTGTAATTTTAGCTACATGCATTGCACATGTACAACTTAGTACAACTCACATGTTCAACAATAAAATGGTTAATAAGTTGTATTGTATTTTATTTAGTCTCCAAACCATGTATAATCGTATCTATATGTAACTGTGACTCGTCAAATATAATAATTCTAACGTACCTGTCGTGGTTCGACGGGTAAAAAGAGTTGTGGTGGCGATTTGTTGAGTACTTAGCTTTGTGGGAAATGTTGTAGAACCACCGCCAGTCGAAACTGTTGTATTTAATATGGGTGTAGTAACATTCCCCGATGTTGGAGCTTGAGCTGATCTTGAAACTTGTGGATTAAGTGGAGATGAAGGATCAGGCTTCACGACTGTCCTTGATATTTCTGCAATAATACAAAATAAGATCATATAAGTTAATCAATTAAAATTATCTTATGCTTGTCCCCGAGCCGGTGGGCAAGAGTACCCATTCCGCCCAGAGATTTTAATTACGCCCGCGGGAATGGAAATGCGAAATTGAATTCACATAATTATCCATTATGTCATGCGGATAAAAATAAGAAATAGGGTTTAGAGGAGAGTTTTTATTGTCGCGTATTTTGGCGGGCAGTAAAAACGTTCACGACAAAAAATCTTTTCGGCGTACCACTCAAAATTAATTTATTTTAACTTTATTCTTTAGATTATGTTGTGAACTAAGTTTTGAACCGTTTTTGGTGATTGCAAAACAGCAAACAAAAGAGTTATTTCAAAATATCAACAATGTTATAAATGTTAACGCCATTGTCACTGATATCATTACAAAAGTAGCTTCGATTCAAGTGCCATTTTCTTCTCGGCGTACACCGAGAAATTATTAAAAAGCAATATCAGCCTTTGAGGTCCCACGCATCGGACGCGATTCGCCAACGCAACGCGAATTTTATGTTTTCAGATGCAATAAATTGAATTGGGTCTATCAACCGGATGCGGATCCCGCATTTTAGCTGGCTGATGCGATATTTTCAAATACCGCACCACCTCTGGAGCTAGGAGTCAATATTTAAGCCTTATTCGACCTTACCAAGATGGACGATACCCGCATTCGGGAACATTCCACCTTACCTAGTCGAATATACCGAATAATGCGGTATATTCGACCTTCACTGAATTTTACTGTGGCAGTCTGTTTTATTCCTTTTCATGTACCATAGATATCCTGATCGAGTACACTAAAAGGAGAATAGTCGACGAATAGTGCAAATAGTCGACGAATAGTGCGAATAGTCATTAAAATAAATATATAAAAAGAAAGAAGTTGATCGCTTTTAAAATTACCATTATATCGGCGGCTATTCGCACTATTGGTCACTCTTCGTCGACTATTTGCACTATTCGTCGACTATTCGTCGACTATTATTCGCACTATTCGTTGACTATTCTCCTTTTATCAATTACCGAAGAAATCTGCCAAATGCCAATTACGTATTTCATTTTTGGTGCTTTTGACAGATGTATTCGCTCAGTTTGAATCCGCCTCTGATCTAATGTGATATTTCAGAATCCCATGCATTTATACTAAATCATATAAACAAAGCTGAACCCTATATATTCTTTTCATTAGTTTTGTATAGGTATCATTTGAATGAATTGAATGATATTAAACTTTTACGTGCTTGCAATTACGTAAACAAAATACGCGACACCGGAAATCCGCCCTTTGCCCACACAAACCGAGACGTTTCTCAGTTTTCAAAGGTCAATAAATTTTATATCCTGTCAACATGAATATTACTTACCTTATCTGGCGTTCATAGCATGCAAATTCTGATTCACGAAGTACATTTTCCATCGTTCACGGGCGGTACCGGAATGCGATCGGAACGAGTCAACTTTTAAGGCGATTCTCCATTACGTTCGCTCCGCCCGCGCGGGCGAAGCGCGCTTTGTTTTTCCGGCCGGTCATGGTCGCATACGCAGAATTTCAAAAGCCGCTTAGCCCGCGCGGGTGAAGCGGACGGTAATGGAGAATCGCCTTTAGTTAGAAGTTAAAAAAGACAACAGAGACTTTTAATGCCGGGGACTTGAAGGATTATACGAAATCTATCAATTTAAGGCGATTCTCCATTACCGACCGCCTCACCCGCGCGGGCGAAGCGGCCTTTGAAATTCTGCCTATGCGACCGTGACCGGCCTGAAAAACAAAGCGCGCTTCGCCCGCGCGGGCGGAGCGAACGTAATGGAGAATCGCCTTTAGTAGCAAATAAGGCTTGGTTAACACGTTGCCGACAGCTTCGTTTGCCGTTAGCAAGTCCTTATAAATATACCTGAAAATTAGCGTCATGCATGCTGCGTCACGTTGGGCGCATCGGCCGCATTTGCCCGTCCTTATAGTAATGTTTATTTATTTGGAAATTGAATGCTTTCACGGGCAATGAACATTCGTATTTTTATTTGCATAGTGGGACTAAATCGTAAGGCTGGCACGCTGCTGTTTTTTTTTAATATTTATCTGAAAGAGATTTTAACAATCGTCGCCAATCGAAGGGTCAAGGGTCGAAGACTCGAAGCAATATAAGCATGCTTTACAGTCGTCGTCAAAGGTCAAAGCAATATAACGAGGTATATATTTATAAATGCATTTAAATATCTAACGGTCTTACCAAAGCTAATAGAATTACTGATATTATATATATATAATTATATATATATATATATATATATATATATATATATATATACTTAGCTAATTCGGGTTATACTTGTCCTTGTTAAAATTACGTCGTGAATATATTTTGCATGATTGTTTGGGTAGGAGGTGGATAAGACTAGAGTTTCATGTAGAAAATTGTGGCACGTATAGACAAATAAGTGAATGCCACATACTTTATTACTTGCGAGTCTGTAAACGCACGTCGCATATATACAGTCTGGCATTTGGTTTGTATAGTGTCAAAGCATAAAAACACAGAGATATACCAACCTCCTAATGATACATTGGGTTTATTTATAAAACCATCCGTGGAATTCCGAGATGAATTTGCATTATCGACCGATGATATTACGGGTTGTACAACCGTACTTGATATTTTTAATAAAGTCGGTACCGATGTGGATATCGATCTTTGCGAAATGGTGGTAATCATAGACTGGCTCTGTATACCGCTTATAAACCAAATTGAAGAACAGAAACAAATGAATAATCCTGCCATTGTGATACGCCTTGTCGTTTAGCTGTTGACCGACAGCTTCTTGGTCTATTTCTCTCTTGGCCAGGTGCTTTGTATTATTTATATAATGTATGATCGACTTCCGTTCGTGATCAATCCGCCCTCGCCTAAACATACGAAATAATAACAGGAAGATGAAATTCGACCTTGAATGGAATCAGTACTCCACATGTACCGTTATGTAATAATCAGTAATAATTATACGGTATACCTATTATAATTCATTTACATGCACAATTAAAAAACCCGTTGTATTGTATTGTACATCAGTTTAGTTTATACATTGTATTGCATGTATTGTACATCAGTTTAGTTTATACATTGTTATTGTATTGTATTATACCCCCAACGTATCTAAAACATTCTATTGTGTTGTACATCAATGCATAGTATATACCCAATGTGATATAACACGAATTCGATTTTCGTCTTCGCTGATTTTTCTCTTTATACTAAAAGATATATTTTTAGTTTTAACATTCATCCGGTCGGCGTGACAAAGAAAGCTTTGCACGCGTTTCGTCACAAATTGGGTGAGATCGACTAAAATCGTACGACAAAAATTGTCCGAATGTGAATTTGTCTTTGTTTTTGCATTCAAATCGATTTCTGCATGTTGGACAGCATATACAAAGAAAAATTCTATCACATCAGCCACCTTGATATTTAAAACTATGTATATATATATACACACGGAAACTAGGCATACAGCAAATTACAGCAAATTTAGTACCACGTAAGAATTGCGACGAATCATAACGATATAAAATTATGTTAAATACGCATGAAAACCAGCCTTAAAGAAATCAAAGAAAAATGAAAGAAGACTCAGCGTTGGGATTATTCACATTCCTCACAACACTATATTATACCTGCTACTTACGTTCGAATAATATATTGTGCATGTCTTTATGACTTTATCGTATTGCCCATGCAGGATCATAAACGGGAGGATTGGGAAGAATTTCTAAAGAGTATTTTAGCTGATAGATCATGTTCACATTAGATGCATAAAGGAAAAAAAGCTTTCGTTCCAGAGATGAAAGAACGGCTTTTATCTTATAGATCGAAGCAGAGAGCTTATGATCTACAACGCAATCTATTATCAGCCGACAGCACGGTCAAAACTTTGCTTCATAAGCGACGGCAATTGCCTGTAGCTATATGCTGTCTAGCCTCTCTTTACTTTGAAAAGCGTGTTTTAATTATCGACCACGCAAACGTTAATTTCTATATTATGATAAAAAAAACGCCTGTACCGACATGTCACATTACAACCATAAGAATGCAATTAACGCTGCGTGTTATTATTGCACGAGTTCATACCTTGTGTCGCGAAGATATTTCCTTGTTTTCAAAGCGAGTCGTCGAGCTGGCAGCGTTATATATTCGCAAACTTCCCAGCAAAGTACCACTTCTAGTAAAATTTTAATTATAATTTATATTTCAACGCAGTGGCATGTGAACATATAATTGACCGAAAGCTTCGGGCTTTTATTCACAATTTTATAATATTCAAATATTTAATTACCTGTTTCGGAAGCACAAACATGCAATCGCCAATTGTATAAATGATGTGTCACCAACTGGCAAAATATGATTTTGGCATAGTGAAGCATATATAGCATAATAACATACATTCCATGCATCTTTTGTCATGGACAAAGATTCTTTTGTAGTTTAACTTCCTTGATCTTGTGTATATTTTAAGTTTCCCAATTATATCATTAGTTATTGCGTAATAAGATGCACTTTAGTGTTTCTGAAAATATATCTTAGCCTTTCCTTGAGTTAAAAAGTCTTATAAATAATTACTGTAGGTCTGATGACACATGCAAAAATGGAAACAATTCAGGTTATAGTCGGGCTAAAGTCTTTGCATTTTATTCCGCACATGAAAACTTGCATGTCTTAAACAGGCCTCAGTTACAGGTGTATACGGCAATTAAAATGTAACTATGTGCATAGCAGATCAGTTACCGGCATGTGTATACAATTTGGATAAAAAATCATTGACGATTTAATTGACGCGACGCAATTCAATTATCAAAGGCAAAGCGTTCTAAAACGGCTGTTCTATCGATCCAGAGGTCGGCAAGCAGTGGGCAACATCCAGGATAACGATAAGGTGTTGTTCTTTTCAATCTTTTGCCATATGTATATTTTATAGTAAAAGTTAAAGGCTATTATTGTTGAAAGTTATATGCAAATTAGTTTTTATGCAAATCACCATGTCACAAATTTCTGGTAATGCATTCAACACTGCATACCTTCATACCTATACTGCACAAAGGGTGCTATACTGCACGATCAATTGCAAAAACTTCAAATAGGCGCTGACTTGATCGCTGATATCACCATATATTTACAAAGGAACTTTCACGCACATTTTAGATACCGGTAAGTCGTGTCAATTAAATCGTCAATTATTTTTAATCCAATTTATATGCACTGCAGGTAATTGATCTGCCATGCAGATAGTTGCATCTTAATTGTGTATACTGGTGTTATACACCTGTAACTGAGGCCTGTTTGAGACGTGGAAGTTTTCATGTGCGGAGTTAAATGGAAAGAGCTTAGCTTAATAACATTACTAGATTCAGCACATGAAAAGTTTAAAAACATGATCATAGACAAGACTGCATGGCAATGCCTCTTTCAGGCCTTAATGATAATATTCTAAAATTGATCTTAAACACAATAAATTTTTTAGGCATCTGGGAATTTACAATCGCTCATCCTAACAGATGCGGATGAGCGATGCAGCTCACGACTGAATTCCGTTTCAGTGGATTTTTCGTCGAAGCTGCATGACTATTCAAAAAATAGTGCCGCTAAAATATGAGATTACAAGCTTTAGGCCGGGCTCCCTGCAGTTTCTGGAAATATTTATATCGCAAACGAGTTTGGTGACCCCCCAATTTTTTTTTCATCAAAATTTTACATCATATAGCTGCTTCACCCTATCAAAATTTTACACTCATAGCTGAAAATGGAGTTTTAAAAAAATTTTGTCTAGTGCAATTTTTAGGGCTAAAGGGCTAAAATAACGTTTTTTGAAACCTCTCTGTTGCTAAAGCAACGGCTGCCAAGCACAAGTTGTGAATAAATTTCGGCTTTAGATATGGTGCATGAGAGGTATAGCTATAAAATTTTAGTCTTCTTGTGAAACGTTTATAGACCAATTGCGAAACTTAGTGACCGCGCCTTCGTGCAACATGGAAACGAGGCTTATTATGCAAAAAACAATATTTGTATTTTTTGTAGTACAAAGCTATTCGCCGAGTTATATGCCGTTTTTCGCCTTTGTTTTACATATTTTTCGATACCTTTCAGCTTGGTTTCATCGTTGTTATCATAGTTTTCAGGTTAGGAAGTTTTGCCTTTCAATTGAGGCGTTTTTGTGGTATTTTCATTAATCTTTTCGGCTGCTTTCGTCGGGGAAGTATGGAAAAGGCCGACACAAACTCAGGTAAAAAGTTAGTTTTTCCAAACTATTTCGTCTCAAGTTTTGAAAATGTATTTCATTTTTCTCCCTCTTATTTGTGCAAAATTTGGCGATATATATTTGGTGCAAAATCTATGTTTTTTATGTCAAAAATTATTGAAAAGTGACAGTCAGATTATATAATTTTCAAACCTGATGACTGAAATGGCTTCATTTATTCAAATTTATTCACAAATATCACTGTATTTTTTTTCTTTATACCACAGTAATACTGTTAAAATGGTCAAAAGTAACTGACTGAAATGTTTTTGTTTATTTTCGTTTTAATAAAGTACAGACGATGCATAGCTTGCATGCCGGCCTGAAGGCCGAATTTTATAAAAGTCAAATTCGAATGCATCTGAGTTTGCATCTGAATTCTACCGCATTTTTGTTAGTACAAAACACTATTCTTTCTATCTACTACCATGCAATAGATGTTTAATAAGGGTTAACCAGGAATACTTGAAAAGGAAAGGATCCCGTTCACCATCGTAAACGGAAAAACACTTGCGAACTCCGGTTTAAATATTTTTCGCTTTCGGCTTTGCCATCATGTAAAGGTGTATCTTAAAAAACGCTGCAGCTCGCATTGTGGCTACCTTTATAGTATGTTATTGCCGGGAAAGGAATATTCAAATGGCAATTCAAAATAGACAATGATATTATGTTTTGGTTATAAGTATTTTACTATCCATGTCATGCATGTGTGCCAAGTTGAAGAGTTATTTTGCTTTTCAGTCGGCATCACATCACATGTACTGTACTCTGTAGTCTATATACACAGGGAAAACAAACATAAAACATGCTTATTTTATCTCTTATAGTTTTTGTCAAGAGATTTCTACTATTTTTTTTGCTGAAATGAAAAATTGCTGTCAAATTACATCTTATCGATCGATAAAATTGGTATAAAAAAATTTTAGATGAGAAGTGTGAACATGGTGGTTTGTTCGATCGTGACTTTTCAATAATTTTTGACATAAAAAACATAGATTTTGCACCAAATATATATCGCCAAATTTTGCACAAATAAGAGGGAGAAAAATGAAATACATTTTCAAAACTTGAGACGAAATAGTTTGGAAAAACTAAACTTTTACCTGAGTTTGTGTCGGCCTTTTCTATATTTCCCCGACGAAAGCAGCCGAAAAGATTAATGAAAACACCACAAAAACGCCTCAATTGAAAGGCAAAACTTCCTGACCTGAAAACTATGATAACAACGATGAAACCAAGCTGAAAGATATCGAAAAATATGTAAAACAAAGGCGAAAAACGGCATATAACTCGGCGAATAGCTTTGTACTGCAAAAAATACAAATATTGTTTTTTGCATAATAAGCCTCGTTTCCATGTTGAGCGAAGGCGCGGTTACTAAGTTTCGCAATTGGTCTATAGATGCCTAATCTCCTTATTTAAAATGCGCATCTAAAAATTTCAAGAAGCTGTAGGGAGCCACCTTAATTGTAGTGACAAAAGTGCATATTTACGAATATTTTTCCTCAGACTCGTCAGGGGAAGCACACAAAGCCGTATCAAAGACTGCCCCTGAACCTTTGCTCACCGCTGAGCGAAATCCTCACCGCCAAATTTAGAATTCTAGGGCTTTTAAAATTCTGAAATATATAATGTTCTTCAATGCTGGAGATTTGCACAAGATTAGAGTTTTTTTGCAAACTGGTCTTCTTTGACCATGCACGCTGGTCCAACTTAGCTAAGTTTCTCCCACTCGTGCGGGCTCATGTTGTCAGCGGACAACTTACGCAAAATTGAGAGCAGAGCGTAAAACGAAAAGCTTTTAATTTTTTATGCGAAGACCGCTGGAAAACTGAGCCCTCTTTACCGGGAGAAAATTTGCCGAATATGACCAACGTGATGAGATACAAATTTTCTAGAGCTTTTGAGAAATAAGTTCTCGAACAATTAGGGGGCGGGACGTTCACAATGAGGCGGGGACCCCTCATTTTCGGCGAATCAAATTTCAATGGGAATGAGATTAACAATTTTGAAAATTTAAAATTTAAAATTAGAGATTATTAAAGTTTTATTAATTATTCCAGAGATTATTAAGGTTTTTACTCCTCGAAAATTCTTGTCAGCTCTTTTAAAGAGTGCAAGTTTGTGTTATATTGTTCATTACCGACCCATACGCGTTTTAAACTGTGTGAAGCTCTTGGCTTAACTTCAAGTTGGACATTTGTACTTATTCTTTGTATCGAGCCGGAGTCACACGTCACCAGGTTCTGGCTGGCAAAGATGGCGACATTTTGCCTGAATAGAAAGAAAATGTACAGTAGGAGCATCAAACACCAACCGTACGTTTCGTCGTTCAAATAACTTGGTGTCACTATACAGTGAAAAAACTTGAACCGGGAATAATTTTGAGGGTGCTTCGCCTGCTCGAATATAACGAAGGAGATGTCACAACTTAGAATATCTTATGTATGAAAGAATATGTTCGAAACAGAAGGACCAATATAGAGCGTTGGGGGCCCTTTAAACGACATAAAATATTTTCCTATTGACCACGCACTGCGGGCCGAATGTCACGTGAAATGGAAGACTTCTTCGAGTCATTGAGAAGTGAGTCTTGCATCTTTCTTAGCTTCCAGGGCTATAGCATAATTTCAAAAGCTTTATGCTAGGGCTATTTTTATAGCCGTGTTTACGCTAAGCTAGGCCTGTAGCTTTTAACTTTATTTTGTAGCGTATAAGCGCACATAGGATTGGACTAGCCTTGAATATATATCATGCAGTTACTAGCGCTAGCACTGACATAACCACCACGCACTGGTCGAATGTCGCTTGAAATAGAAGACTTCTTTGAGCTCTTAGAAGTGAGCGGTGCATCTTTCTTAGCTATCCGGTCTTTACGTACCTATGCATGTAGGCTTTTAAAGCGTAAAATTCAATACCTCAACCACTGCCGCTTTTAAACTTTACAATAATATATATTAGCCAGAATATTGACATTGTAATGACAGTGTCTCCTGAATACTTGACGCATTGTTATTGCTATTCTTATATTGCATGTTGCTCATGTCCATTCCTTTATAATGCGTTGGCGCTCTAAAGTATGTAGGAAGGAGATTGCGATAAATGACTGCACTGTGCGTAAAACACAATATATAAACTAAATTGTATATATCATATAAACTGCCGGTTCGAGTGTAACTGGATTTTTAACGTCGTTCAAGACTATAGCTTTCACATGATGCAGAGCTTCCTTTTTATAATGGGTCCGCTTTTCGTCTTCCACGGAGGCAAAGGTATGTTTCAATTCATTTTTACCTTTAGCTATGTCGTCTTGGATCCGCTCCATATCTGGCTACAGGATTAGCAGAGCTATTACGCAATCCTCCAAATGTTGGTTACCCTTCACTGCGTGATTAAAAACTTAACAGCGACGACTAATTATATAATTATAGGACACACTTCGGCATGGTACAGTTTCTCATTCTGCATGCATGTAGAGCGTGAATCAAAATTATGAAAAATTAATATTCGACTGTGAAGTATTTCTAGTTATTTTAAAACTCTTCCAGTTAAAACAGCGATTGCTGATGAAGCAGAGTACGCGTGCATGCGACTCGCCTTGCTTTCGAAAGAGATGAAAAATACCTCCTACTCATTAACCTAAAGCTTCCTATTGTATTATGGAACTAAAGCGGGTGACAAAGAACGAGTCCTTGGTTTCACATAAACAAACATGCCATGAGCCTCCCACGCGCCCGACAGGGAAAAAACAGTTTGGAATTATGAGATATGAATACATATAGAAGGTGTATGAAATGATGGTATCTTGTTTATATACAATATAGAATTACAAGTCTGTCGTCGAGCAAAACACTATATAGCATCTCCTGCTCTTTACCACAAAAGGGCTAAAGGCTAGTTTCCACTTAGGAAAATTCTCCTCTGGATCGGACAGGACAGGAAAGTTTCCTTTGTATAAACGCCGCCTGAGAACTCACCGAAAAAGGAAATTTTCCTGTCCTGTCCGATCCAAAGGAGAATTTTCCTGAGTGGAAACTAGCCTTAAGAAATTGTAATTTGGAAACGATCCATGTTACAAATAACTTGAAAAGCCGCATAATGCAGCCAAGGCCAGACCTCGGTTTGTAGTGTAAACACGGATATAACCGGGGTTTGCACAATATGTTTGCATCAGCTTAGCACTATATATATAGAAGGAGGGAGTAGCCGACAACCACCTATTCAGAGTAATGTATAAAATACAGGGTTCAACAATTGCCCATATTGCGGTCCCTTTCACCGCAAAAAGTGGTTTGTGAAAGTGGGTGCCAAATATAAAGGCGTGTGGTGTAAGGTCGGCACTTCACGCTATATCGGTACGACGTTTTTGTGTAAATATGTGATTCACAGAATAAACTAGAGCTCTGTACACAAATATCATACATACGTACCTAAAACCTGGAGATCCTCATGTTTGTGTCAACAAACTCAACAATATCAGGTAATATAATAACACAACATCCAGGCGTATAAATCGTATACACAAACTGATTCTCCGGATAACAAAAGTCTTATTTTTACTTTTTAGTTTTCTCGACGACTTCTGGGCCAACAAGTCCTAGCAATGGAGCAGAAGCACAAAGTAAATGCATTAATTGCTAGTGAACTTATTCAATGCTCTACATTCGAAGATTTTTACTTGTCTGTGTGAACCCCCCCCCCCCAATTTATAATTGACATTTCAATTATTTCCGTATTGAACAAAGTTATTCGATCGTTATCGTTATCTTTTTTAACTGCAAGTTCGTTCTAAGAGCTTCTTCTGCCAAAAGCCTTTATAATAAACGTTGTTGCGAAGTTAAATGTTTATCGTTGGCAAATATATATTTACAATTGACTTTTTACACAACTCCAGGCCTTGAGCATACACAGTATATATGATTCGTTGTAATTTAAAATAGTTTTGATTCTAAAAGAACCCTTTGTGCCATGATAATTTCTGATAATGAGAAACAATACTGCACGTTTTTATTCTTTTTTTTCTTTGTAATGAACCATCTACATGTATATGATATTAAAACATGTTTTATAAAAATGGTTTATAGAAAGTGCAATAGACATTGTGCCCATCGTCACACTGGTATGCGCAGCTATCATTGGGATTCTCCTTGCTATATGTTGTTGGAAGTGTTTGCAGAGGAAAAGGTGCCAACCATACGCCACCGATATAAATACAACCACACCACAAGATACAGTTCCCACGAATGTTAATGCACATGAAAATCTCGTTGCCGAAGAAGAAGCAGCAAGCGAAGATGATTCAACTTACGCTGAACTAACGACATCGAGAGAAGGAGATGAGGAAAATTCAGAGTATATGACGTTGAAAACTATACGAGATGCAGAGAGTAACTATCAATCATTGGTTAACTAGTACACAGCTGACGTAACTTAACACCAGTACAATTACAAAGACGCGCTTGTTGCAAATTTTGGGCACTGATCGGTATAGAGCGACCTCAGAATATAACTTGCATTTGCCTACCTCTTTCCCCAATAATAGAAAAGTTGTTTTGCAACGTTTTCCTAACCGAACTACTAATCTAAGGTGGCAACTATAATTGTGTTAAAATTTGTGTTAATCAGCTTCGATTAAAACACCAGACGCAAAGCGTAAGTCAAAAATGAAAAATTAGCCCAGCAAATGACTTTCAAACAAGACATATAACAAGTCATATGCAAAATTTATTGGCAAACGTTTTGTTAAGTAAATTAGCTTGCAAGTAGGTAAGGTACACCATGTGAGTATTTAATGCAGGAAAGCTTTCGGTCCGTTACCCCGCATGGGCCTTGATTCAAGCTAATTTACTTATTTGAGGTCACCATGCATGCAAACTTGCAAGAATATTATAAACGTTCTGTTGTATTTTTCATAACATCACATTTGTTCTATCACAGTTGATAGCGGTTCCAGTAGCGTAGCCAGCCTGTCGATTTGTCCCGCTATGCTAATATTTTAATGTTCAACACAAAAAAGTTCTATTAAACATCAAATAATAATAATAATAATAATAAAATAATCAGTATAGAAAGAAGAGAGAGCCCAGTCGGCTCAACCATGCAGCTTTTTAAGAAGGTAAGTTTATGTACAATACCGGTCCATACACGTTCTAAACTGCGCAAAACTCTTGGCTTTATTTCAATTTGGACATTTCGACTAGCTTCTTTTTAGTATTGAGGCCGAAGTCACACGTCACCAGCCTAAAGAAGACAGCAGAAATTCGGCAAATAAACTGTGTCAATTTTCTTTGAAAATAATCTTTTAAGAGATCAATAATTCTTACAACTTGAAGCGGGACTAAATCATTAGACTGCCTACGTTTAGTCAGGGTCCTGGAGGGTTAGAATGAAAGAATTAAAAACATTTTGTGCTAGTCCTCTCCCGCGCGTTCAAACCGGTTCTCGTCACAATAATTCAAGGCGCGCTAATGAGGACTAAAGAGTAGTCTCGCCAGGCACGGATGAAATGGGCACGAGTACCAAATTTTGTCCGGTGCCGTGCCGATAAATCGAGCGTAGTGTAAACGGGGCTATGAACTCTCTATATGGCTGATAATAAAATGATCGTCTACTATTAGCATTTCTGAATTTTGTGCTTTATTTCGAGATAACTTTAAGTTAACTGTAAGCATGAATTAATTTCACTGTAGGCGTAAGCTAGATACGTAATTCGACTATGGGTCCAGTCAGATATATTGCCGCTTTGCTGACAATGGCATATATTAGCCAGAATATTGACTTTAATTGTATAGGCAATTGTCTCCCGAATACCGAATTATTATTACTATTTTTATATTGAATGCATGTCGCATTTCTTGTCGCCTTTCGTTTCTTATATGCATGCAGTTATAAAGTTTTGTTGACGTACATAAAGTAGGTTAAAACATCATTGCGATAAATCACTAAGCCATATTCGTTGATTGAATAAAACTACCGTTTCCAGTGTTATACCGCCGAGTCATTTAACGTTTCCTGATTAGCTTTCACAAGATGCAGAGCTTTCTTCTTATGATCATGGGTTCACTTTTTGCTATCCACCAATGTAATGGTATGTATATTCAATAATATTTGATATTTTACTCTTCGTCATGCATATGGTTTATAGCTTTACTGTATGCGCGATTAAAAACAACAACATTATCGACTTAAGCCGGTTTTCCACTAGCGATATTTTTCGCGCGAGGCGACTTTATTCCTTTGTATTTGAGCAATTTGTTCCAGATGGTTGCAGTTGAGAGCTTTGAAACAAAAGTAAAATGTCGCTTCGCGCGAAAAATATCGCTAGTGGAAAACCGGCTGTAAGCTGGTTTTCCTATAGTGATATTATTCGCTCGAAGCGAATTTATTCTTTTGGATTTGGGCAATTTGACAACTGTGGAACAAAAGTAAAATGACAATTCGCGCGATAATGATCGCAAGTTGAAACCGGCTTTAATTAGGCCAAACCTCCGTGTTGTATAGCTATAATTTCTTATTCTGCATGCATATAGATGAGTGATGTATTTCTAGATCTATATAGTTTGAATTTAATAGAAAGGTGCTCATGTAATAGAACTCTTGTAATAGGAGCTACGACATAATTTAATTCACGAATGCCTCTCATTACATTGAATTGGGATTAAATGAATCTATCATCATGGTACATGCGAGTCCAGTGGCGTAGCCAGAACGATAATTGGGGGGGCCAATATTCATATATTCGTGATACGCAGGATTAATTTCTTTTCAAATCAATTGTCTTTACAGTCTGTTAACATGCATGAATATATGAATATGGGCCCCCCCAATTATCGATGCTGGCTACGCCACTGTGCGAGTCGCCTGGCTTTTGGAGTGAAAAAACCGCATTAATAAGATCTAAAACGGCAAGTTTCGAAACTGTGAAATGAGAAACCTTATACTCGTTAATCTAAAGGCAAGCTTCCTATATTACGGAACTTGCATGAGTGGGAGACAAAAAACAGGACCTTCATCACTGATATAAACTCAAATAGGCTATGAACCTCCTACGCACCCGACAGGGGAGTCCAAATTCATTTATCCCATGTTATATATTAATATCATGCACATAATATCATTATAATATACATCATATATTATAATTATGATTGCAATAATTTGAACAGTGTACTGTTTATTTTTTGACACCCAACAAAAAACCTAAATGTCGTAATGTTTACATTTATGCGTCACCTTAATTTGAATAGGAATTGTAGACTACAATATAAACGATATAATAATTTTGAAATGCAGCATAATTTTAACACAATACCGAGCCTATATTTTAAGTTTTTCTCAGCTTAAACGCGATGCCTTGCCTTGAATTTCTCAGTTGCCGACGCAGTGCCATGCGTGGTCCAGACTTCGGTCGGTAGTTTCAACACAGCTAACTAATAACCATGCAAGGTCTCCAAGGAATATTTGGCTTGGCACTAAGATAGGTGGAGTACACATGCAATGAAAAAGAGAATGCCTGGAAAATTTTTGACAGTTGCCTGATTTTAACTAATATGCAAAATAATGTACTTACAAAATATAAAAATTCTAATACATTATCCTGAACCAAAGCAATCTTTATTTTTTATCAATGTCTTTTTAAACATAGGATTTTTCCTGGCGGGCCAAATTGCTTAACTGGTGGGGCAACATAGATTTTTGTACTGAAAAGAAAGTTTATCATAATTTTTATTCATCCATACAATGTTCAATTCTAGCGACAAGTGAACCTCCAACAGTAGTACCATCATGTAGCACTTGCACTTCAAAGAGTAGTCATACAGGTAATTATTTTGTTATTGCTTCTGCTTATACACTGTTAAAATAATGTTTCATTATATAAAATTATAAGTTCATATGCTTGTTTCCTTTGTTTAAAAATATTAGTTCTACTTCAGGACATATAATTTATATCGTTAAGATAGGACGGTGAACAGTATAGCATATCCAGCCCAACGATTTGTCCCGCTATGCTAGTAATAAAACAATAAATTTCTAAATAAATGAATAATTATAATAACTTGAAAGTTGCATAGTGGGACAATTTTGGGACTAGGCGAGTTAGAGAATTGTGAGCCTAATGTTTTCAAATCAAAATCTCAGTTTGAACGATGGTTGTTGCGAAGTTGAATGTTCATCGTTGGCAAATTTTATCTACAGTTGATATAAAAAAATCCAATATAATTTCTATTTAAGCAACTGCAATTTGAACAAAATTAATACAGTTATCTGATTCGTTGTAATTCAGAATTTAATTGCTATATAAAGTACCATTTTATTGATAATTTCTGATGATGAGAAACAATACGGCACGATTTTATCATTTATCTGTTCATTTCTTCGCGATGGATCCACAAATCCATGATATTGAAACACGTTTTATGGACATATTATAGGTGGTCTAAGCACAGTTTGGCTCATCGTAATAATATCAGTGGTGTTCGCAGTCATTTGGTTTTTCCTTACATGTGGCGTTATATGTTGTTGCCGCTGTCTAAAGAGAATTAGGTCCCAAAAATACACAACCGATATAGATACAACTACACAAGAAGATATAGTTCCCAGGGATGTTAATGCAGAAGAAAATCGCGTGGCAGAAGAGGAAGAAGCAGCAAACGAAGATGATCCAACTTACACTGAATTAAGGGCATGGAAAGAAGCAGATTCGGAGTATGCAGAGTTGAAAACTGTAAGAGATGCACAGAGCAACTATCAATCATTGGTTGCACGGTAGACATTAACGCCTGTGTTCTAAAAGCTCACTCACACTCAAACTCATTGAGTGGGAGATCTTAATCTTCTCATAACGTTTCAATGGTGGTATTTCCAGCCGAACAGGGGCTTGATTTTCAGTGATTTACCTTATATCTTTCCATCTATTCAGAAAAAACTTTCTCATTGATCAGCATTAACGAAATTTATATGTCACACTCGATGAGTATGAGTGTGAGTGAGCTTTTTGAATACAGGCGTAAGACCAGTACAACTACAATGACGTTTGATGAAAACTTTTTGTTTTGGCCACTGATCGGTAGAGCGATTCAAAATGTGACCTGTTTACCTACCTCTATCTGAATTAATACAAAAGCTGTTTTGCAACGTGTTTCTAATCAAACACGAATGCTGATTCCCATTCCTTAGACGGACTTACTCGTGATCTCTAACGCTGGAGTGATAACTTTATTCATTAGGGAGGCGGCAATTCTCCACTCGTAGCTCAGCCGATAAAAACGTACGATACATGCATGGTAGGCCATTAATTAGCTTATACTAGTATATAAACAGTATAGTCACAGAAGAAAACTACAATAAGTGTAAATGATATACGAAACTATGTTACTTGCAAAAGATACATCACTGTATAAATTCTTGCAATATATACCCTGCATGATAAGTGTGCTTTGTCCATTTCTTTTTTAAATTACCTGTCAATCCCCTTTGTTTGCTCTTCCACCTAACGATCTTTCGTTGCCACATAATTGCAATGCATTATATTTAATTCAATTTCATTCATTCGTTAACATGCATGGTTTCGATCAACATTATTTAGTTTCCTTGATAGAGCATGAAGTGTGTTTTCTTGTGAAAGGCGAGTGTATACTACATGTCTCCAGCATAAATTATAGAAAAACAGTAAATCGAAAAGAGGAGTAGATTACACACTTTAAGTAATCAAGGTGAAAACCTTGATAACCTTAAACCATTTCAAAATAGAATAAATAGGAGTTTTATTAGAAGACTGGGAGGTCGGTCATTCAGCAGAAACAGCAATGACAATTATTCACTGTTGGAAATATATGTCAATTGTTTCAGACGATAGGATATTGCATCTACTGCACAAAATAAAAATGTACTGCCAATTAAAGGGGTGCAAATACTAATCTTTTTAGAAATGAAACAGAGGCTTCTCGCTAAAACTACGAGATGCTAATTTTTTAATCACCATGCACCTTAACATATAGCTACTTAAATACATAAAAAAGATTGTCCGGCACGAACTTTTAACAAGTTAATCATATTTAACTAGAGAAACAATTCCCAATCATTTACAAGTTAATCATATTTAACTAGAGAAACAAGCTAAATTATTAGCGAATCACTGTTTGGATATACAGGATCATCTCTCTTGATTAAACACACACCAAACTTGCCTTGACTCATGACAAGAAATGCACAGAATGCCGCTTAAGTCGAACATGCACCTTAATTTATTATAGTTTAAATATATATAACATAATACATTGTACATACTAACATAATACATAGTACATACAAAACTGCCTATTGCCTATTGCAGATTATGGAACTGAAGTATTGCTTATACATAATAATTATACGTTTTCCATATTCAAATAACAAATATAGCTTACCCAAGAACATATAATTTGCCATCTGATATTTTTTCCTTCAAAAATCAAGATTTATGCAGGAAAAGGTAATACATGTTAAAAAATGTCTTTTTAAGTTGGTACTGATAAAAAGTGTGTGTTCTGCGGCTAATAAAAGGTCATTGTTTTCCCTAACCCAGTGAAACTACTTTCCTGAGAAATCATGTGAGATCATGCATAGCAGACTATGTTAGCACACCATGTCAGTATCCAGGAATGTCCACTTTTTAGTCTTTTTTCTATTGTGTTAAACAATATACCGTATGCAAAAACACCTATAACGCTATCACAAAATTTTATACAATATATTACAGGTAAAAACCTATATAGGCAAGTGTTTATAATAATGTACTTTACAGTACCTGAGGATTAAGTATGTAAGTGTTCAAACAATTGGCAATACTATTCATCTGTTTCATCTTTTACCTTCACACAGGTCCTTCATTGTCAAATATATAAATGTTTCATGAATGAAGTACTGGAACATGTTTAGTCATAATTTTGAATGCAAACATATAAAATATGTTAAATAAATTATATAGTGAAACTCTTTAAACACATGCATTCAAAATGTGTAAAGACAGCAAGTTTACATCATGAATGCATGTTCCAAATGGATTTTTTACAATTTCACTTGTGAAAGAAATTTCCCGCACGAAATTTGCTTTTCACATGTGAAGGTGAAATTTCACATGCATGTTGTAAATTATTTCACACAGACTACTAGTACGAAGGCCATGCACGGATGAAATGGGCATGCACGAGTACCAAATTTAGCCGTGATGATAAATTGTGTGCAGTGTAAACGGGGCTTTAAACTCTTTATATGGGGGATAATAAAATGATCGACTATTACTAACATTTCGGAAATCAGTTCTTGATTTCCAGATAAATTTAAGTTAACCGTAAGCATGCATCAATTTTACCGTAGGCGTGAGCCAGACTTAATGCAATTCGACTGTGGGACCGATCAGATATATTGCCGCTTTGCTGCATGACAATAGTATATATTAGCCAGAATATTGACATCTCCGAAATACCTGACCATTATTATTAGTATTCTTATTGTGTGCCGCCTTACGTTGTCCATTCAGTTACATTGCTTTGTTGATCTAAGGTATAGTTTAAGACGTGATTGCAATAAATCACAAAACTATATTCGTAGTTTTCCGTCGATCGTATATAAAACTACCAGTTCCAGTAATTCCGCCGACCTCTTTAACGTCGTTCAAGATTAGCTTTTATGCACAAGATGCACAGGTTTCTTCTTATGATCATGGGTTCACTTTTTGTTACCCACCAATTCCAATGTAAAGGTATGTTTCAAGTAATTTTTTACCAAAATTATGGTCTGCACTATTCGGCTACAGGATTAACAGCTATAGAGCTGCTACTAAACTCACCAAATGTTGGTTTAGGTTAACATGTAAAACTATGGCAGTGGCTGACGCTTCCTGAAAGTAATTGTTTATAAATGCGCCACCCATAAGTGGAGCAAGCGTTTTTTTTTCGTTCCTTTTATTTAGCTTTATATTGCATGCGCGAATAAAACCAATAGGAGTGACGACTTTAACCGGCACTCCACCGACGATATTTTAATTCAGGAATGCCTCTCATTCCATTTTATTAGGACTAAACAAATATCTGTCATCATGGGGCTATTTTAGCATAATTATAGACTTGGCCAGTAGCACATGCATGCGACTGAGTTGCCTGGCTTTCGAAGTGAAAAAACCGCATTCAAAAGATCTAAAACGGCAAGTTTCCAAACAGTGAAATGAGAACTTACTTAGTTTATTTGAGTGGGCTAAAAAGAACAAGAGCTTCGTGAGTATACATGCACAAACATGCCAGTAACCTCCTACGCACCCGACATGGGAGTCGGATTAATTTATCACATCCTATATTAATGTCATGCTTTCCCTAATCAGTATAATAATTATATGAAAAAGGAGTAATAATTAGGCCAGCTAGGGTACTTTTTATATTTTGGCATGCAATAAAAAACCTACATGCATGTTGTAACAGTGAACTCTATATATATGGAAGGCTCGCTCTAGTACATTGCGTAACCTAAAAGTGAAGCCAAACATGGCGGATCATGAAGGCTGCTTGGGTACCGAACCAGACCTCCGCGCACGAACGGTTAAAATTCAATATGGCGGCAACGTGTATGAGTGGAACTCGGTCAATTTTGTAAACACAACAAATATACGGCATAAGTTACCTCTCTAGAAAGAATAACATTGCCAGGTAAGGTTGTAACAAATTGTATGTATTCAATTTTAAAAACTTTGTATCAAAAAATGCAATAAAAAACATATTGCATGGCTATATTTATAAATACATTATTTGAAGATCGATTAGTTATTAATTAAACTAAATCATTCGTTTCGAAACAAAGTATATTTGTTCAGTTGGTGCCTTTTACTTGGTTTTCCTGCTCTCACAACATTTTCATTGTACCTTTTTGCATAGGTGAACAATCTCAATCTGAAAAATTGATCTGCAATGCATTTAACAAGCCATACACTGTGGTTGTCAAACAGTGTTTCACTCAAGCAATATCCATGGCTTTCCTGTTTTATACCGTTTTCAGCAAACTTGTAGCTGACTTCTTGTAACATTTTTTCTTTCAGCTTCTTCGTATTGGAGATTTTGTTATGGTTACCTGATGACACATAACACTTGAATACTTGCTCTGCACTTGCCACAACTTTAAGAGTAAACGGTGAAGGAATGTGAAGACCACCTTTGTTGATAAAGGAAGTGAATGAAGAGGCTTTGTCATACATGTCATCACATGGTTTGTAGGTTTGCACTTGATTGTGACTGGCTGAGGCTGTAATGTCACCAATACACTGTGGACAGTGTATTTTCTTGAGCAATTTTGAAACTATGAAACCAGAGATGTAGTGTAAGACATACATGGTGAACTCTGATAGAGGCTGCTGTAAGTGCGTAATCAATGACTCCATCTCCACGTTTTGATCTTCTTCAACAACATTGGTTGTAGGTTTCTCTTTCAGAGGAGATGCATGCTTCCTGCTATGTAGGACTGGGATGACTGAATGCTGATCTAGGATTTGGCAGTTGGCATTTGTTGAAGCTGTGATTGAATTCTTCAGCAGCATATGTCGAAGAGTGTACTTCAGCTGAAGGCAGTTTGGATTGTTGTTCCATCCTCCTCTGGAACGAATACAACTGAATAAAAGCTCAATATGATCTTGGGAATACTTGTAGGTCAGAAGATATTTGAATGGATTAGTTGGTTGAGTTAGCATCATTGTCGCCATTTCAATTGTGGATTTGATGGTTATAACGAACCCCAGAATAAAGGTTTTCCTTTTATGTTTCACTAGCAACTTGCCATCAGCTGACTTCAATGAAAGCAGATAGTTTGCAATCATCAAAAGTTCTGCTTCCCAGTGATTCCTACTGATTAGCTTCAAAGGTTGCTTAGTGCCTTTCCCGAATGGACTTCTGCTATTAAGAATATCAAAGACTTTGTCCACATTGCGAATGAATGTCACCGTTGCTTCACTCCCTTGAAATCTTGCATCTTTTGTTACGATGTTGAGGAAGTTGATGGCATCAGCAACAGATGAACTCAAGGTCTGTGCAGCAAGGTCTACTTTCATCTTGTGGGTCTCATATTTGATGTGGTTATTTGTCAGCTTATTTCCCAGCTTCAAGCCATGATCTTGCTGTATTTCATTCAAATTCTCCAAGAACTTCCAGTGAATGCTTTCTTTTTCCACAAATATTGATCCAAGGTATGCCAAAGAATTTCTTGCTAGCTTGAGCATATGACATGGATCCAGAATTACAAATACATCATAGCCAAGTGAAGGGTGTTTGAATTTAGTTACCATGGACATGTATGTAACTCCAAAAATGCAGCCAAGGTGTTTAAAGGTGGCAATGTTGGGTGATGTTCCATCAGATGTGATGCACCAAACTCGAAGACCAATATCTGCTGAATGGATTAAGGCTTTCTTGATAAGTTGCGCTTGAGTAATCGAGTTAAGTTTGTCCGTTAGAAAATATGCAATTGGACACTTCCAGTGGCTGCGTATCCCAACCAGAATAAAGACCAAGGCTTCAGATGCAATAACATTGGAAGGAGTTTTTATGTCAGTTGGGCCATAATTTACAAAACCAACATATTCGTCATTCTTGGGATCCCATATGGTTTGTTTTCGAATTGACATTGCGTCAAAGACTAAACAACAGTCCCTCTTTTCTGGATGGTCTTTTGTTTCGTTTCTTAGAATGCTGAATGTCTCCTTGATGAAGCCAGGTTCACATTCCACAGAGCTTGCCCAAATCTTGATACGGGATGGAGAAGGGAGTGGTAAGATTGTTCTTAAATACTGGTAAGCTTTAGGGGAATAAAAATTTACAGTGACAGCAAATTCTTTCACTTGCTCATTGTATCTTCTTCCACTTAAGGCTTTGGCCTTTCCATTCTTTAGCACATTGTTGAACAGAGATAACTTGAGGCCATCAAAACTATTGTGCAGCAGTGCAGCTTCATCTTCTTTCACCAATGATTTCGTTTTCAGGGCGTTTATCAGCTGTTTCATATTATTAGCCTTTCTCTTCTGTCTTCTGAGCTTCTGCTGTAATACTTTGGTTCTTCTCCTTTGAACTTTCTTTAGGTACTTTATATGCATGAGAGTTTTCTTTTCTTTTGGAGGCTCAACACATTGTACATATGGGACTTGTTTCAGATGAGACATTGGTGATTTGGCATAGTTATGGTCAAGCATTACTTTTTGGATCAAAGACTTTTCTGGTTTTATGCACTTTCTCTTTAATTGCGGCCTATCTTCTTGGAATTCTGATATTTGGACCTGAGGTGTCAGATACTGTGTTGGAAAACCATCTCTTTTCAATTGGGTTAAGCCTTTTTTTGTTGTTATGTAGTCTGACTCTAGGAAATGATGACTGCAGATGCGGCTGCAAGATTTTGCATTCCATACATTCTCTCCAGTTTTATCATTTGTAACTGCTTTTTCCCACTTTGTCAGTAAAGCTTTATTTTTGAGTGGAAATCTATTCAATAACCAACAGATAATTTTAATAGATGCAAGATATTGAAAAGAATCATATTCTCATTTATACGATTCAACTAAATAAAGTCATTAAACTGAGAGTATGTGAGAACAAAAAAAGTTATAATTAGTTAGGCTTTTTATGCAAAAGTTGTATTTTTTGAACCCATGAGACATACTTGCAATGAATTTGAATTAGGACTTATCCCTTTTTTTAATTTGTATTTTATTTGTAAATATATAGTTGTTTATTAATAGTGCACTAAATACCTAAATTTTTACCTAATACTGTAGGTAAAAAAGTATTGGAAAATCAAAAGCTTGCAACAAAAATATTCCTACACATGTACTGTATGCCAAAATTTCTTAGATTTTGTTAACTTTTTCACTGATGTATATATGTCGTATTTTCCTGTGGCCACTGGCCGGTTGCACTAAATCTAGATCAGTTAACTCTTTATATATATAGAGCCTGTATATAGAGTTCACTGATCTAGATAGCCCTATCCACTGAATTTGGGTATTTTTTAGCACTCTAAAAATTGTTCCACTCAAAAACCTCAGTATTCGTAAATAATGGGTTCTCTTTAAAGATTGTTAGCTCGAAATTTGTATTTTAATCGCTTCAAGACATTTCACAATTTATATTTGAAAAAGCACTCTCTAGTGGATAGCATTGTCCAGCCGTAACCGGTCCCCTGACATATATTTGTATGTTTTGTTTTGTACATCGTATAATAAATGAGTTTCCAATGACGTTTCGGAGTTTTGTAGATTATTTTCTGAAGCAATTTCCGAGTTAAAAACATAATGTCAATGAAATAATACTTTGTTTGGGCGGTTAAACTAAATTTTTTGCCCTATTATTTACAAAACAAGGTATCAGCCGCCATTTTGCTTTCTTCCCGGTCAAATTTGGCGGTATTTTCAAATGATTTAATTAAAATTTAAAACCCATTTTTTTCAAAAATGTAAACAAATGCACGTGGTCACATAACTTATATAAATTGCATTTGATATTGTAGTATTTGTAGTAAATTGTATTTAATTTGAGAAAACTGATTTTGTCTTCACATACGTGAGCTATGTGCGCACAGCTTTTTATGCTTAACATTTTTTTGTGCTTTAGAGTCGGTTTTAATAATTATTACCTGTGGAAAAAAGTGGGCCGGTTTTCCTTTTGTCCTTCTACATTCTTACAACCTCGAACCGCGCAACAACGCGGCATCCTTTTCCTTTATCTACATTTTTTTTGATATATCAGCCAAACTTGCAAACGTCCGAAATGTTAGTTTTTTTATTTTTCGTCATAGTTTTATAATTCGCGCCTTTAATTTCCACGCGCGCTTCATGATCCGCCATGTTTGGCTTCACACTTTGAACTGGAGCGAGCCTTCCATATATATAGAGTTCACTGGGTCCCCACCCCTAGTGGTGACTGTGGCAGGCCTAGTGACTGGCACAGCTCCAGATACTTCGTTCATTGCTTCATTAAAAATACGACGAACCTCTCCGTTTATTGCGTTGTTGCTTGTATCAGGCGGTGAAATTGCTTGAGAAAGTTCTCCAATCCTGTTTACAAGTTGCCTAATTATATCTGAATCTGAAGACGACGCCATGTTTGATGTTGAACTTTCGAACTACTTACTACTTGAAGTAACTTGAAGTATAAAGCCTAGCATTCGGTGATACCGCTGACCACATGTACAGTCACACTTCTCGTCTTATGTTTACCGTTTGCAAAACTCGCTTTACGCTTCGGCTGTTTTCGGATTATGATTATCCTTCTCGACTAATGATATCTTTCTCGCCTGCTGATCGCTTTCTCGACAGTCGATTTGTTTTTCGACACTTTATTTTTTTAACTCGTGTTTCAATTTATTTGTCTGAACCGTCGATATATTACCCTGGTCCATCGAATTACGGAACTAGACTATTGATTTATATTTCTCGAATAGTGAATTGCAACTCGATACACTTTTGTCAGCTTTGGCTTGCCATAGCAAGCCTAGCAAGCGTAGCAGTCGTAGCAAGCGTAGCAAGCGTAGCAGTCGTAGCAAGCGTAGCAGTCGCAGCAAGCGTAGCAGTCGTAGCAAGCGTAGCAGTCGTAGCAAGCGTAGCAGTCGTAGCAAGCGTAGCAGTCGTAGCAAGCGTAGCAGTCGTAGCAAGCGTAGCAGTCGTAGCAAGCGTAGCAGTCGTACCAGTCGTGGCAAGCGTAACTATAACTAATTATAACTAACTAACTAACTAACTAACTAACTAACTAACTAACTAACTATAACTATTTCGCCTGCTTGAATTGTGAGCAATGAAGTGGTCGAAATTCAAAAGAAACAGGCAAAATTTAAAATGTGGTCGAAATTCAAAAGAAACAGGCGAAATATTTCGCATTTCGCGGAGAAAAAGCGCCCGTGGAATTAGGCCCTTAAGTTTTGCAGCAGTGAGATCAATGTTTGTGACGTCACAAAAATGACAGTTGCCCTTGACGCCAAGTTGTCAAGGGCAACTGTCATTTTTGTGACTATTAATACTTCTAATAATGGTCACACATCTATATAGCGATTAATAGCCGCTATTTTTGAAGTGGTCTATTTATAGCCGTTGAAAAACTTGACATTTTTTCCCTTTATTAGAGGATGTCACAATTCACAAACATTGTTTTGAAATACAAAACGTACTCAAAACAGTGAAACGAAATAAAACGATTGATGTGTGTATATGTATGTATTACACACGTTACAAGGTTTCACAGTAATATTCTCATTATATACTTCTGCACTTCCTGCCATCATATGCTACCATACACCTTCCGTCTTATATTACACTCCATATAGATGGTTTGTCATTAATTAAGTGTCATTAATTAAGTGTGATTAACCTTATGCCGTCATGTGATCTTCATATGGTATATATAACAGTTATCATATGCTTGCGTTCTCTTTCTCCTTCGACTCTTAGCAAGTTCACTATTTGGCAAGTGGGAAAGTTTGTAGACCTTTCGGCACGTATATAAATATGTCTGACACTGAGGTTAGTAAAGCGAGCAACGAGATTTTTATTTTTCAATAACATTGAGAATATGGTAATTGGTATCCCTATATTAAATTGATCTTCGTTTCGTATGTAGATTGAAAGTGTTTTAACAATGTTTGTGTGGCTGGCAACAAAACTTACTATGGGAAAAATTTTCCATGTTTGGGGATTTCTCGCTCAAAATATTTGGGAAGCTAAAGCTGAAAGAAGAAGAAAATTCTGCTGGCATTGGGTTTGCTGTTGTGGTTCAGCCTCCGAAGATGAGGAAACTACGATCAGGTTTGTGTAGTGTTAAACGATATACATTTATTGTTTCTCCGCACACTGGAGTTTTTTATGCATGGTAAATACGCTCGCGCGCACAATATAGTTTTTCGTGTACAAAAACAAATGGAACTACTGAAGTTGTATATACACATTAGGGCAATATATACGAGCGAAAATAAGTCGCAGCTGAAATGACGCGTTGTTTAAACGTCACAAACGATTCGAATGAATAGGAACAGTAAATTTGTTCGCAAACTGCCGCTACAATAAGGCAAAAGTGTAAACCTAGGCCAACATAAGCTTATTGTAAATGGGATTTTTATACGAGTTCTTCGCGACTCATTAAAGTACCGGGTGGTTTCTTGTTTTAGTATGAAAATGGTCCTGTTGTGTCCTTGCGCAAACTTGTGCATTTCCATACATACGATATTAGATGTATACGATTAACAGTTACTCAATTGGAATAAACTAGACGCTAAACGAAATGTATTTTAAAATATGCACATCATCGTATATAGCCAGTTTACACAATGAATATAGGCTCTAAACAACCGCGTCATTGTCCATACTAATTTCACAATGCGTTTCCGATGCAGCGGCATGTGTGATAATTAGGGCACATTATCATGGCACCTATATAGATACACATAAAATATGTATCGGGATACAAAAGTAATATTTGATAATATACTTTCTTTGCTTTGATATTAAATGAAATTATTTTCACACCTTAAGATTAATAAAAAAACACAAACAGCAATTAGCAAAGGCGTAAGGAACAGGCTTACAGAAGTAGGAGGTGGAAAAATCTGGCATCGCTAAAATACCCGCGAAAGTTTTGATCGCCTTTTTCTCGAAAGAAAATTTCGCTCAGTTCTCTATAAAAATTAGTTTTCCAGTGCTCACGTTTTGACCAATTTCTGCCAATTTCTTCTTATTTCCGATGATTAATTATAATGTGCCTGATTTTTAAGTATAAACATGTTCTTATAAATAGTTTAGAAGTAGATAGCTCTCAAAGACTACGCGAGAGATACAATTGCATGTGCCATCTGGTGATTTTTTTCAGACTTATCGTATTGAACGTCAATTGTTTCGACTTTCGACAAGCAACGTTTCATTGACTCATTAAGAGCTGCTTATGGAGAAGGAACGTTCTTATTGGGGCCTCACATGACGTCAGCTATCGTTCATTCGTACGCCTGCTACCTGAAAGAAGACTTCTCCCAACAGGAGAACAAAAGGGTTTTCCATGAAACGCGTTTCATGGGATACCAAGGGAATAACTACTGGATTATTTCCAATGATGTGTGTTGTATTACGCTTGTATAGATATTTACCTAGTTGTGCATTTGAAAGAAAAACATAACTATTCTAAAACGAAACAACCAAAACTAGAATATTGAGATCTGTTGATTTCTAAAGTTCGCGTTTAGTTTATATCCCTTCTCCAACTGAAAGCATTTTGTTTAGCCCCTGGGAACGTTCTCTTTATTAGTTTATTTAATTATTCAATTTCAATTATTACAGGTGCATATTGAGAATGGTAAAGTGTTAGATCCAATTGATCATAAGTATCTAATATTGGACAAGTCTTTAAAAAACCACCAATTGCAAATTAACGAAAGCTTACTGAACCATTACGCAAAGTTGAATCGTTCTGTTGCAAGGTAAAAATGCGGTGTTTTTGGGCTACGAAACTTAAGTGTCACTTGGACTACATAAACGATTATACCAAATAATTTTTTAATTATATATTCATTTTTTTCTAAGGTTCATACTACTTTCGCAATGCTTGGGCCCTAATATGGACTCATTTTTGCTGGCAACAGCATTCACTGTGGCTCGGTTGCTGAGGAATGCTCTCAATCCTGAAGATGTTTGGGGTAAGTTACTGTTTGAATGAACAGGTAGCTCAATCGCGGAAAGTGAAAGACGTAAATAACTTCACTGTACAGTACTACCATAGAAAGTATTACCATGTTGCAATTTCTTTTCTCATAGTTACCTTTGTTTTTAACGTCTTCGTCATTTAGGAGAGAGTTCTATTGGCATGATATTCTCCGAAGAAAGGAGCATAGGGAAATCGGAGAGTCTAAATCTCCTTGCTCGGGGTGTTGGAATTCCCAATCGATCGCACGTAATGTTACTAAGTGGTGGAGACTCCCAGACATGTGGGACATCTACGTGAGTTTCACGTTAAAATTATACGTTGTTGTATAAAAACATTTTTTCGCAAATGTTTGAAAAGCAGACTTCAATTATTTTTAATAGAAAGAAAATGCAAGAGATAGCATCGAGAACGACTGGGGTCATAATGATTGATGACCCTAAACCCAATGTTAACTTCAGCGAGTTTCTGCTGCAAGCACAAGGGCGACTGATGTCTGGATCAAATAAGGAGGGGATGACATCCATCAAGGCCGCCACGTTAATATCGACGAATTCTCCCGAAGTTTCCCGGTAGTACACTTATGCAATAATTAATGAATTGTCTTTTAATTCTTAAACTGAAATTACGTTATTAACATTTAGCCTTCGAAATCTGTTTCATTGTAGATTAGTAGGGAGAGTTATTAGGTTTAATTACGTCGGCTGGAACGAGGAACGGAATGAACAAGCCAAGTTTGACGACAAGCAACTGAAGGTTATGCGAGAGTTCATGCAAGAAAACAAGGTATATTTTAGTCTATGGAAATGTAAACGTCGTGTACTTAAACTTAACCATAAGTTATTTTAGGCTACTATACCTTCAAAATCCATGACCAATATATGTCATTGTTATATAGGGTATTTTGCTTGTCTGGGCAATTAAATACCTGGAGTTATGGGCTGAGGTTTTTGAACATGCGCGTGAAATTGTCGAAGAGGTCAGGTCGTCCAAGCGATCTTCGATGAAAACGACCTGAAAGTGCAGGCAAGGTGGTTGTCTGGTATTGCCGCGGTACTTGTCGCAAATGCTCTGGTATGTGAAACTCAAATAACTCGCAAAAAATAGATCGGACTAGTTTTCAATAATAGAGTTCATTTTTACATGACTTATATTTCTCATTTTAGTTACGTCTCTCGTGTGGTAACCAAGCGAACACCAAAGATTACGTATTGTTTGCATGCGGCGAGTTATTAAAGGTGCAGACAGTCAGTATACGTTCAACAATGCAAAGGCTAGAAGCTAACATCATTGAAAAGATAGCCGAGGAAAAAGACCCGGTTTGTTTTCTTTCATTTTCTATTTACATAAAAAAAATTCCGAACGAAATAAAGTATTAAATGGCGCCATATACACAGTGTTCGATTTCCTTGGATATAACATTCACAGATTTTGCTGATCTCTTTTAAGATTCTTACATGGCTGCACCCTAAAGTTACTGTCAAGAACATCGAAGGGATGAAGGTTCCAGGCATTGCGCTACTGTCAACTGCTGTCGACAGTTTTGTCGATATTTCACATACAGTGAGTAACACGTACAGTGTTGGAGTCTAACGCGGTCTTGTGACTGCATTTCACAAAAGTTTGTTGTTTTAATAGGAATTCAAAGAATTGCAAAGTACGCTTGTACGGGAGCCCGGGACAATAGGGATATACTTCGGAAAAGACAGGGAATGCACCTTGGAGCAAATGATTAAAAGGAAACACGTTTGCCAGAAAAGAGCGTACCGAATTCCTCTGGGGAAACTGATGCCATTCACGCAACATATGATAGCGTATGGTTTAGCGTAGAAAGTTTTAAATAAAGTTTCTATGCAATTCTTTCTGGTTCGAAGTTTAGGCTTGTTTTGTATCATGAATGTAATCGTTGTTCTAACAATACTCATTAGCCAGTGGAATTCGGGATGATGCCCCCAATGAGAGTGATATGGAAGAAATCAACAATCCAGCAACAACAATATCGGACGAAGGTTGCGAAAGCTTGGACACTCTCGAAAACGAGTTGAGGATAAAGTTAGAAGGTATACAGAAATAACAGAATCAGATGAGGATTACTATTTGAGTATTTCATCAGCATATTAAATGTTTTGAAACCTTTAATAACACATTTGTATAGCATCTAAAAATAGTCAAGTCATGCAATATCGCGAAAATACAACTGAACCTACCGAAAGTGAAGAGGAGCTCGACTTCAGTTTTACAGAGGTATGCAGGCTTACTCAGTTAGGAGATTGTATAAGCAGTTTAACGACTTGTCTAATCTGTGTTTCACGGTGTATCCTTGACTACTCAAATAGAAACTTACACCGAACACAAAGGCTAGATATAACAACCTGACTCCAAGGAAAAGGAAAACATTTGCTTGGGTATGTCATATTAAATTATCAAAACGAATTACTAACGAGTTTTGATGCTTTTGTAGTTTTTTTAATGTTTTTTTAACGATGTTATAAAGTTTTAAGCGTTACAAATTTTTCTGTTATTAATTTACAGGCCATTGAAGTCGCGCAAAAAATAATAAAGAGACCCGAAATAGGTTCGTTTTATTTGACTTATTCAGCTTGCATGAGAATATTTATGCTCGTTACTACAGTTGCGTGCACCTGACTCAATGCAATACCTGTTGCTGCCCGGCATACAATTCATTTACGTTATTTTGCTCTTTCCAATTATCTTAGATCACAATACAACAGACGTGAGAACTTCCCAAGACAAAATTCCTGATTCAACCCCAATAGCAACTGGCGATCAAAACGTCTGCGAGCAAGGAAATGAAATGCCTGCAAGAGGTAAACGATATACGATGTGTCTTGTGTGGTTTGCAAGTACGATTATATAAATTACTGTATATATAATATATATATATATATATATATATATATATATATATAACATAAATATGTCTATGCCTTTTAACTAATTACAGGTGAATCGCACACCAGAAAGCGATTATTTGCAGAAGGCGCTATTGGCGTTCTTCCTCGGAGTAAGTAAAAGAAATTCTGATTAACAAGTGTGTCTGTCCAAATCCATGCACTTTTTGCATCAACATTTTAATGAGCATATTTTCTTTTTTTAAATCACATATAGGCTCTACACGATCTGATAATAAAAGTGTTGGGACAATTGCTGGGACGAGTGGATTATCATGTCCTCCGAATTCCGGTAAAATTAAAGTATACAAATGGTGTTCATGCAAAGAGGTAAATCATACAACTAGTTTTGACGTACTTATACAATTTTTCAATATCAGCATAATTTTCCCACTGTTTGGACGAGACGGTAACTTTCGGACGGGAAACTTGCGTGTCCCCGAATTCATATTGGACCAGTGCAATTCCAGTCTAAGTCCTTTTTATTCATGCATGATACCAGCATTAAAGGAAAATACATCATCATTGATCAGTTTATTTACATTTGTTTTCCCCCTAAGTTCTCTTACCGGCTAGAACTTCTGAACTTTGTGTCACGCAGTTCTGAATTAAGAGCAAGTTGCACGATGTATATACAATGTATATACAATGATGTATATACCATAATCATTCCAGGAAAGAGATAAAGAATCGGAGGACATGATGCTGATATGTGAAACCACAAACAAAAAGAACGTATGTATAAAATAGTACATAAAGACTAGATTCGATTTTGCATCGTGCTCAAATGCAGTAAAACAGTTAAGCGCGCATATATTTTCTCAGTACCGAGAGTTTCTTGTCCGAGAACCTTATGTACGAGAAATTTATAAAAGCAATCTTATGTTGTCTGGTTGAGGTTTCTATGTTCATTCCACTATCTGTAAAATAAACGATATTACAACTCGTATCCCACTAATAGTTTCCTTAAAACTGAATGTCGGTCAAAAACTGTTTATTTTTCAACCATAGCTATAGTGTCCAGGTAAAGGCTACTACCATCAGGAGTGCCTAGGAATTGAAAGAGTACCTAAAGGAAAGTGGTAAGTCAATACATTTACAGTAATGTTAATACTTCAACGTCCTATAAATATGATTGACGTTCAAACAAGTTGTTTTTTTCATTATAGGCTGTGCGACTTCTGCAAACAGAAATCTAGAAAATAATTTAATTGAAAACATTAAAGAACGAATAAACCGTCCAGTTGCTTGCTAAAGATATGAAAAGTTATGAAAACTAGATCCAATAAATAATACTACGTATAACAATACGTGTATAATGGCTGTTTCGCTCTATCTCAGGGCTCGTCAGCATGCCTAGGAAACATTAAGTATTGCAATAATTATTAGCAGCATCAATGAATCCGACATGGACAGCCTGACCCATTCATTGCACGAGTCCGGGGGTTTTAAATCAGAGTTTTCCTTCTCCTAGGTGGACTGTCTTCCAAGACTGATGAGCTCCACCTACCCAACGTAAACAACAAGCGCGCGATGAGTAATAACCGTAATGCTTATTTTTCACCATCTTTTATCACAAATTGCATATATGAATTCCTGCATAACATCTGCCCAGGTTTTAGCTGTCTCGAAGCTACGTCGTGTTGCTTTTTTACTATTTCCTCATTTTGATAGAAATCCATCAAAAAGTTATAAAAATAGTGCGTGGAGAAATTTTGCATCGTCGAGCTTCGTAACCGTCGCACATTCTTTCGGTTGTTTTCGGACTCTTGATAGCTTGTTTTTATCGTGTTCGACTGAGACAAAAGATTTATGTTGTGATATTCACAAAGGGGTGACTTGTGAGGATTGCTTGCTGTGTGAAATCTGTCACCTAAAACATATCTCCTGGATGTGCCTGTCAATGGATGAATCATGCTACCATCCTCCACCTGTATCATATCACTGTCGCTTTTTCTGTATTCTGCTGTTGTCAGCATAGGGACACTCATTTCCTAGAAGTGTCATGACGACAAAATTAATAATTTATTTGTTCCATTTTATGGGTTTTCAGAATATTCTAAACTGTTTTTAAGTCATATCTTAAGTTAGCCTTGACTGAATAAAAATGTTGCAGGGCAATGAACGTGCACAATACACCAGTAATATGTAGATTTTTCGTAAACGATACCTTTGATGGTGGTTTATCCAACGATGGTACCTCAAAACACCCTCTGTTATCTTTCCATAGCTGTTCGGTCATTTCTTTACTGACCCGGCACTCTAAGTGCCTGACAAACCCACAAGCCGTGTCGCAAAGGAAAACAAGAGGAATATGCTTAAATGATAAATAGAGATCGGCAGCATCTTACTGACTCCTGTAAAGTCAGAAACTTTGAAGCTGCGGTTACCTGAAAGGAAAGGACACCCAAAAGGATTATTTTTTAGAACACCCAGAGTAAA
>NW_021163428.1:0-70667 GCF_004324835.1 Dendronephthya gigantea
AAGAGTGAATATAATGTCTCAAGTGTTTAATTTTGCATTTACTATTAAATTGCAGATTTGCTTATGTCCAACATCATACTATAAACCAAAGGTCAAAATGGTATAATTATATTTGTAGGTGCCCTTATGTCCCAGTGTCTCAATAACAAAGACTCAACAGAAGGTTTTAAAAGGAAAGGCAATTAATTTTAAAGGATTTTGTGTACTCAATATTATGGGTATATTGTGGAGCGGAGGTTCTGTCCACACACTCCATGACAGGAAAGATCTCCAATGCATTAAAGGAGAAGGATGCCAAGCCACAACTTGACAAGGAAAAAGTCAATGGCATATGTGGTAAGCTGATAACTTATTTCAGTTAGCTAAATATATATTGTATACTATTTCATCACTCACAGCATGGTAAGACAAGTCCTGCATTTTTAAATAATTTTTCAATCATATTCCTTAATGTAGAGTATACTTCAAAAAGATATGGTTGTCGCATCTGAAGTGTGACAAGTAATGCTAAGAAAATGCTAAAAAGAAGTCCTGCGAAAAATAATGAACTGAGCTACTGGTCAGACAAACACTTTAAAAATATCCAACATATAGAATAATAGACAATAATTAATATTACCAAAATACATTACAAACAAAAGTATTCAATGTTGCACAAATTTTGATGCACTGATACATATATGCCAATATTTCTAATATATATCTTTTTATTCTTGAAGTGATTTTCATCATTGATGTTTTCTCATGGCTAGACATATATTGGTAATATTGCACAGAAGAGTGAATAGCACATCTTAATTGTGTAATATTGCAATTGCATGTTCTGTACAATATGCTACTGTATGTAGCATATCCTATAGCATTCTATAGCATCTTCTATAGCATCTTCTATAGAATCTTCTATAGGATCTTCTATAGAATCTTCTATAGCATCTTCTATAGCATCTTCTATAGAATCTTCTATTGAATGTTCCATAGAATATCCTATAGAATATTCCATAGAATTAGTGCCAAAATCTTTTAGAATATTCTATAGGATATTCTATAGAATATTTCAATAGAATATTCTATAGAATATTTTCGTAAGGGATTATGTAATAAGCAATGTTTGCACTTTATAATTGGCATGCAAACATTGCAATACTAAATACTATGTATGTATATTACCTTTTTATGACATTTATTGGAATACATAAATACTTCCTGTACTACAATAAATATCTAAATGCCCTACTTGATTATATACTTGATTATATATTTTCTGATATAATGTTTTCATATAACTAGCTATAGGCCTGAGACTTCCTACCAAGGAATGACTGAGATTCATTAAAGATTTTATAAGAATTTAAGCTTTGTATACTGATTGGGAAAGAGTCAGTCACTTGATGCATAATGATTTAGGATTGTACAGCTAGTTGATTCATGCCTGGTTTCAGATTTTAATGATGAAAGGATTTATATTGTTAATAACATTTTCATGCAGTTACCCTATACCCTTTTCTCTTAAGCCCCAAACCCGCTAATAAAGGATGACTGTCCTTAATTAGTTAAGGGTCAGTGGGTTCATTCATAAATTTTGTTGAAAGCAAATGCAAACATGCATGAAAATTATATACACAGAACAGTTTCTTGAGCAATGTTATTCCCATATAACATATGTTCTAGCTGTTGCATTTGTCATTATATTTTGAATAGATATCACTATTGAAATTTTGCATGCCAACTAAATGAACACACTAGCACACAACAATACCATTATCTTATTTATAGTTTTAATTTTTACTGAAAGGCAAGTATATTTTGATTTTTCACTTTGGTAAATACAAGAGTGCCTGAGTTTCACAATAACAATTAACACTAGTACTTGCCAGGTTGGCATTAATAACAATAAATATATTTGTAGAGAGCCATAATACTGTATACACGCCTAATATATACTAAAAATTGTTCCTTTCAGGCTCAAGACTGTTACTATTAGTTTAACCTTTACCCTGTTCCCTGGTTCCCCCCATCCCTCTGTTCCCCCATTCCCAGGTTCCCCCGCTCACTCGTTCACCGGTTTCACTGTTCGCCCCATTCCCTTATTCCCCCATTCCTGTGTTCCCTTATTCCTGCATTCCTTTATTCCCGCATTCCCTTATTCCCGCATTCCCTTATTCCCGCATTATCTTATTCCCCAATTCCCGCATTCCATTATTCCCCCATTCCCTTATTCCCCCATTCCTGCATCCCTTTTTCCCCATTCCCTTATCCCCCATTCCCTAATCCCCCCATTCCCTTATTCTCTTATTCCCCCATTCCCTTATTCCCCCATTCCCTAATCCCCCCATTCCCTTATTCCCCCATTCCCTTATCCCCGCATTCCCTTATTCCCCCATTCCCTTATTCCCCCATTCCCTTATTCCCCCATTCCCTTATTCCCCCATTCCCTTATTCCCCCATTCCCTTATACCCCCATTCCCTTATCCCTCCATTCCCTTATTCCCCCATTCCCCCATTCCCTTATTCCCCCATTCCCGCATTCCCCCATTCCCGCAATCCCCCATTCCCGCATTCCCTTATTCCCCCATTCCCGCATTCCCGCATTCCCGCATTCCCCCATTCCCGCATTCCCCCATTCCCGCATTCCCCCATTCCCGCATTCCCGCATTCCCGCATTCCCCCATTCCCGCATTCCCGCATTCCCCCATTCCCGCATTCCCGCATTCCTGCATTCCCCCATTCCCGCATTCCCGCATTCCCGCATTCCCCATTCCCTATTTTAAAGATAGCCTTGTAAGCACCATATATTTTTTTGCAATTCAGACTCATCCTCTGTCAAAGAGGCCAGTGTTAAGAGACATTTACATGGCATCCTCTAACGTATTAAGTTACTCAGGGAACTTTTTAAAATCCATAAAAAAGATCTGCTAGATGTAGAACAGCAATTGCAATAGTTTGCAGCTAGGCATTAATTAGCACTAAAGTCTACCAAGCCCTTAGATGGTTCAATAGCATACAAACTACAGGGTTGAATCAGGGGTTTTTTTGTTCAAAATATTCAAAATATATATAATGGCAAATTTTACCTGTCATAGAAATGATTTTTAATGTTCAGAGCCTGGATCATTGTATAGTACCAGAAATAGAATAACAAAATTATGAGGTGTTACTAAGCCAATTAATGGTTAGGTATAGCACTTTTTATCGCCATTCTCTGGTAGGCAGTTAGAAGTGATTGAATTATGTCTAAGTAATTCTGCATGGTACCCTCTATTGCCTTGTTCAATAACCTGTATACTCATCTGGCATACTGCATTACTATAAATTGTTTATATATGCATGCCTAAATAGGAACCGGTGTGCATATTGAGCATTATAGCTAGTAAAGATGGGGTATATTGCAGTTTATACAAGCAGTTTATTTGAAAAGTAACTTTCACTTTCAGCCCTGGATGACAAAATGCAAACAGGTATTGACAGGGTAAAAACGTGTGTACAGTAGGTCTCAGCATCCATGCATGAAAATATATTTGAGGTGATTCGAATGTTTGTAGAGTTTTCTATCCCGTCAGGAGAGACAGTTCAATTACGTTTGTTTCTGGGTTTTAGCTGTAAAAATTTAATGAAAATATCCCCGGAATGTATATTGCGACTTAGGCAAACACAAAATCATGCGGTTTGAATCCATTTTAATACATACTTACTTTGACATTAATATTCATACACAAAAGGAGTACGTTAAGCCATTAATTCATAGGATAAAATATAGAATACAAGAGTCAATTTTCAAGCCATTAAATATTTTTTCAACACGAAACATGGCAACGAAGATGACGAATCAGTCTGGCGCACGTGTTAAGCTTAACCGGGGGTGTAGTCACAAATTATTTTGATTGATACAACACGTGATAGGACTATCAATCTATCATTATTAATTTTCACATCAAAACTTAGAGATAGCTAACGATTTTAAGGGCTTGTTCCTTGAAAAATAAAAATTGAATCCGATCAAACCTAGCCTCCGTTTCAATTTGTTCTTGCTTCAAGCATAGACCCAAACTGCTACCGCCGGTACACGGGTTGTTCGGAAGTAGGAATTTTTGAAAACTTCCCATAGCTTACGTTTGATTTTGACCCACGGCATAAAACAAGCTGCGGCGGAGTATCGTTAAGTGGAGATGCTGATATTCATACATTCATGTTAGCAGACCGTAAAAATAATCAATTTCGAAAGGAACTAAGGGCCTGTTCATATGAGGTGGGATAGCCCGGTTAGCCAGGAGAGCTCGGCTTGCTGAGATGAGTTTGAAGGTCGTTTCATATGCAATTCATACCGCCTATTATCCCACTTATTATCCTACCTTTGCAGGCAAGCGTGTGTGATCGTGTTTTAATACCGGCTTACCGGGAAAAATCGAGAATTTGCGTTCATATGGAAGCGAAGCCCTCGGGATATATTTTCCCTTTCGGGGTAATATTTCATCGAATTCCCCTCGCTCCAGGGGCCGGTTGTTCTAAAGATGGATAACTTATCCAACGGATAAGTCCTATCCAACGGATAAATCTGCTATCCAGTGGATAGTTATCCATTGGATAAAAACGCGTTGCACGAAGCGTGGATAGTGAAGTGGATAGCTATCCAATAGATAAGTTAAAATTTACCCGAAGAAAACAGGATTATACTGAAATTTCGTACCACAACGTCAGCTGTTGCTAAGCATTTACAACATTGAATTCATAATCATTACGAATTCTCGAGTATAGTTACTGAATGGAAAAGACTTGAACAATAGTAAATTTACTGCCTGTTATAAATGCGAGGATGTCCAAAAAATCGCCGCTCGGAAAGGAATGTCTAGGCAACGTAAAACGCTGCTGCGAAAAATTGCACTTCGCGAAACCATTTTTAATAGTGAATACATGCAATCATGATGTGCATTAGTTTGTTGAAAACACAGTAACAGGAATATTGCATTTTTGTCCTATTTTATATAAATGTTTACAATGTTCCTTGTATCTTTGAATTTATCCACTGGATAGTGGATTTAAACCACTCCGGACCTTGGATAAATTTATCCGGTAGATAGCGATTTTTATCCGCTGGATAAAGTATGCAAGCTTCGTGCAACGCAAATCACACGCTGGATAAAACTTATCCGTTGGATAGCGAGTTATCCGTTGGATAGCGACTTATCCACCTTTCGAACAACCGGCCCCTGGGGCCGGTTGTATGAAAGCCGGATAGCGCTATCCACCGGATAGTGGTTTTTTCAATTGCTTCAAAATCGCCCGTTATTTGCTACAACTTTGATTAAATCTTAGTATTCCTAAATTGAAGATCCTCTTTAATAATTGTTGCTTTCAAGCTGAAATTTTATCCCCTTTCGAGCATTTTTAGAACGGTTGAAAAAATCACTATTCGGTGGATAGCGCTATCCGGCTTTGATACAACCGGCCCCTGGTCTATAAATGATAAATATATGATTAGGTGATTGATTATATATATGCCGGAATAGTTGAGTTTATATTCCTCTGACTCTGGTGCCATAAACGAAAAACGTACCTCACCAATCTTCTCTTAGATGAGACAATTGCATGAATCCCACTTATCCCGAGAACGTTGCCCTTTTTCGGACGAACTTTCAAGATTGAATCAGTCTGATACCATTTTCTAGGAGCAATGAAGGCACATTTCTTGACAATGCGGAGGAGACGCAAGGAGGTCGATTCAGGGCAGAGAAGTAATATTTTGCAAAATGAACGACGTCGCCATCGCAAGGCAGATGTAAGAAATCAATGTAAAAACGTAACTAAGCTCCCTCGTTTGCCTTTCCAACTTTCGCAGAGCATATGCCGTTGTTCAAAACCATGAGACGGATTTCACGTTTTGCTCTCACGAGCCAAATACAAAGATTAAATCATCAAACATAAAGATTAAATGGACCTTTTGCATTATAGGCAACTTTTTTATACATGCAAGATAACCCATTAAAATCACCACAGCTAAAAAGAGCGTACTGAAATTAGTAGAAATGCAACGTTTGGTTGCGAAATGTCATGAGATGCCAAAAATGTGGCTTTGCAAATTTGCAAATTTGTATACTTTAGTTTAATGCACGGAAATTACGAACCTGATTTACAAAACGTTTCCAACCTCTCGTTCGACACATATAACTTCATCTCAAATTCTCGCAATTTTTTGGGACATTCAAACATTGTTAATTTTTGGGACATCAATCCCTCTCTTTGCCATTTTTGGGCCTCAAAAAGAATAATACGCATTTCTTATTCAACTTAAATACAACTATAAGAATAACAAGAAATCTATGGGAGACATAATTATCATAAAATAATCTAGTTCAGATCAACATAGCTAATGATTACACAGCTAATGCACTGTTTTCTCGTATATTTATAGAAACTTCGACGCCGGCTGGATGCACTATATAAAACTACCTCTTGGCCTGAGGCTGAAAAGGCAGAATTTAGAAAGGGGATGAAAATATCATGTATGTCTCCCGAGCACAGCGAGGAAGAGGTAATTGAAAGAGATGACGAGTCCGAATCCGACGATGACGCTTTGGGTACGAAGAAAATATTAAAAACCCGCCCATTGTCATGGCGTAGCGAGAGATTCCAAAGCGTGTTGGAAAGCTTGGACCGGAAATATACCAGGCGAATTTCGGAGAAGGCTCGCTCCATGTTCAAAGAAAGAATTATGGGCGAAAGAATGGTTTGTTTGCCACCAAGTGACATCCCTGATTGGATGATTAAAAATTAGATAAATATGGCATCCATTGATGATGGAAGAAAGTTAAATTTAAAAACAGGTTATTAAACTACACTTAATTACCGTTAAAATGTTTCCATTTTTGTGAACAACTAGTCTGTTGCATGATTAAACTATATGTATAAGAGTTCAGCGCTACCTATTTTTTGGATGTATGGAAAAACCAAATTTAATTCGTAAATTTTGTACACTTTACGTAAGAAAATGTGCAACTCATTAAGTCACATATGCTGACGACGTATGGTCCAGTATTTCTATGCTGTAGAGCCATACTGAGCAGTATGGAAAACAAATATAGCCATCAATCTGTCAAATTTGCATAGCTATTTTCCGTACTAGTACTGTTGAGGATTTCTCAACCCGGCAAACTTGCACCTTAGTCTACATACAGTTATTAGCTAGAATATACATGGTTTGGATACTATAGATGGAAGTACAATAAAACTCATTATTTATGTTATTGCCCTGCAGGTTTATGCTGAAAATTGTTCTTTATCCGTCACATGCATGTCTTTGTATTTTTGCCCAATTAACAAATAGTAATTATAGCTTGGTTTAGATCCTCTTGAACAACATGTTAATTCAGACCTTACTATTGGTTTATTTGTTCAAAATACGATAGACACGTGGCGAATAAGGAACAATTTTGCATAAATGTTTCCCGACGACATATATATATATATATATATATATAATATATATTATATATATATATATATATATATATATATATATATAGTAACTACTTATATATATATATATATTTATATACCGTATATATAATTAATTATATGTAGTCTCTAAACCATGTATGTTCTATTAACTGTGGTCTACATGATGAAAAATTCCATGTTCATGTTTTATAAAAAAATATGAAGTATATATGACTGGAGAGTATGGAAAATAACAATCAATTTGAAAAATTTTATAAGATTTTAGAAGATACAATATAAGAACGATATGCGAAAAAAATAGGTTGCCGGCTTCGAATTCTGTTGTATAGACATTTTTTAACTAAATGTATATAAATTATATCGGTTTATCAATAGCATGTAGCTATATTATTGTACGCATTAGGATCTATTCAGGATATTTTTGAACATCTATAGGTTTATATTGAATCTATGACTCTACGTGTTTATATTATTGTCTTATATATATGTACGATTTCAATATATTTTTTAAAAATAATAAAAAATCATTTTTTATTTACCTTCGTTTACACTTTAAAAAATTCAATTGCGCGACACAAAAATAGAAAGCACACGCAAACAAATCAAACCGACCAGCATAATTTGAACAAGTTTCATTTTGCATTTTCCACGAAAATGGCAACACGCGTGATACAAATCACAAATTTTATGTTCACAACAAAATCACACTACAATCGCAATATGTGCAATGTTATAAATTTACCATAAATTTGCACTAAATTTGCACCCTGTGGCATCGCGGCAATCACTGTATCGCACTAGGTGCAAACACGAGGCAAATTTAAAAATTTGCAATGGTGCAAATGTGGTCATATACGATCGAATTTGAAATTGGCAATAAATTTGCCCATACATTTGCATACAGGCAAATCTATCTTTTCGTCCCGTGTTAGTTGCTAGTGACTTGCTACTGACAGTACTGTGTATAGGCGACATTCCGCGACAAGCTTGACCGCGGCTAAAGCTAGGCTACTGGTGTTGCTGCACGGAACATATTGTGTGCACTAGGTAAATATCCAAGCCTATATTTTAAATATTTTATTACCGCGCAATGCATTGCTGAAATTGAAATGTGGATTTCATGTGTATAAATGGTGTGGATATTTAATGTAGTATTTATACCAAATAAGTTTTGACAGCATGCAAGCACACGTTACTACGCTGGTTCGCATACAAACGAACTTTGCGTATGCGATATTCTGTATTAATGTTTGGTTATCATCTGTAAACAACTTGATCCTTGCGCTAATTAATTTAATCGTTTGCGCGTCAAAGAGTATAAACAAAAGTGTACAATGGAATCTCTTGTGTTTAGTTTAACATAAAGTATGTATCCAGTAGCTGAAATAATAGCGCCAATAATAGCGAGAGCGAATTTTTCCGTATGTTTTCTGTGTTCCAAGGTGACCAGCGGTAACGTCGTCGTGAGCCCAAACCAAAACTTCATGTTTTAAAGCGTCTGGGATTACGAGTTGGGAACATATATCACGTTGGGTGCGTTTGTTGGGCGTCCATAGGGAGAATAAGAGGCCATTGTCATCCAAATAAAATTTGTCGCCATAAAGCACAAACGAGCGAGCTTTGTCGTTGTTAGCTGGCAGTTCATTTGTTTCTAAGAAGGTAATGAGATCCTCGAGTTCAGGATCTTGGCGTTGTAGTTCACGAATTCGGCCAATGGGTACACCAGGTAAATCGTATGCCGTAACGTGAAGCTGAGTGCCGTACGGACGACGAGAAAGGGCATCTGCATCTGAATTTTGCTTGCCGGCTTTATACTCAATGGTAAAATCGTACTGTTGTAACAGTAAAGCCCAGCGCGCAAGTCGACCATTTGGATCTTTAATAGACATCAACCAACGGAGTGCGTGGTGATCTGTATGTATCACGAATTTCTGGTCATGAAGGTAATTGCGAAATTTCTTAATTCCCTCAACGATGGCCAGTGCTTCCCGTTCGGTTGTACTGTAGTTGCGTTCCGCTGTGTTTAAATCGCGACCGCCGTATGCAATAGCACGACTGCGACCATCTTGAGTTTGGCATAATGCAAAGCCGATACCAGTTGAGGAAGCGTCGGTGTTCAACTCGAAAGGTAGAGAGAAATCAGGGTAAGCCAAGATTGGTGCTGACGTAAAACACGATTTTAAGGCGTGAAACGCTTTGTCGCAAGATTCGTCCCAATAAAACCGTATATTTTTATGCGTTAGTTTATTGAGTGGCGAGGCTATTAATGCAAAATTCTTTATGAATCGACGGTAGTAGTTAGCTAAGCCTAGAAAACTTCTGACGTCACGAACGCATCGAGGGACTGGGAAGTCTTCGACTGCTGCAATCTTACTGGGATCTGGTCGAATACCATCACGAGTGACTATATGCCCAAGATATTCAATACTCGAGCGTGCAAATGAACACTTGCTAGGCTTAAGTTTAATATTTGCAGAACGGAGCCTACTAAATACATCATTAAGGTGGTTTAAATGATCATCGAATGAGCGCGAATAGATTATAATGTCGTCCAAATACACTAAACAAATTTGGTAGTGGAGACCACGTAAAACAGCATGCATTAGGCGTTGAAAGGTTGATGGAGCATTTGCTAACCCAAAGGGCATTCTACGAAATTCGTATAGTCCGCTGCGTGTCGCAAAAGCTGTCTTTGGTTTCGATTCGTCATCGACTTCGACCTGCCAATAGCCTGATCGCAGGTCAAGACATGAAAAATATGATGTACCATGCAAACCGTCGAGGGTGTCTTGAACATGGGGAATTGGATGTGAATCTCGCCGAGTGACTTTATTTAGTTGTCGATAGTCGACACAAAAACGTTCAGTGCCGTCTTTCTTCCGAACTAAGACTACTGGAGCTGCCCATGGGCTGACTGAGGGCTGGATAATACCTTGATCAAGCATTTTTTGCACATGGGTGTCAATACTATTTCTTACTGCAGGAGACACACGATATGGTTGTCGATAGATTGGCTGAGAATTACCAGTGTCAATATGGTGCTCTACTAGTGATGTTTGGCCTAGTTCATCATCATTAAGCGCAAATACATCATGATTATCTTGCAAGAACTCATTTAGTTTTGCCTGTTGGTTACTATCGAGGTCCGAATTACTAAGGTCTATTGACTCCAACAATTGGCTATTACGTTGAGACTTATCGTGTAGTACATTGTTTGTACCTATAACGGAAACAACTGGTGGCTCTTCATGTAAAGAGAACTGACCAATATTAGTGCAGCGATAAATAGTTACCGGCTGTGATGTTGGGTTAATTACGCGAAAAGGAACTGTAGATTGTTCCGTCACTTCAACAAGTGTTGCTGCACCGCAAACTTGAAATCGTTCTGCTAATCTAGGGTTAGGCTCAATGATACCTAGTACGCCATCTGGTGGGAGATCTACGTCACATTTCAGTGTTGCTGGTATGACAGATTCAGTATTTGGTGGTAAAACACATGTTTGGTGTGCATGTACTGAACAGAAAATATTTAATGCTGGGTTAGGCAGTGACTTTTCACTAGGTAGTAATAATTCAAGTGAATTGTTGTCAAAATCTATGACAGACTGGTAATAACTGAGGAAATCAGACCCAAGAATTGCATCATAAGTTAAATTTTCTATGATGTATGCGTAATATGTATAATTGTATTCACCAATTTGGAAAGGAACTAATGCTAAACCTTTGATTGGCATACTTTCTCCGCTCACAGTTCTGATGGTATGTGGAAACACTTTATTGCTATTCACTTTCTTGAGATTTGGTATTCTGTTAAATAGAGTCTCACTAATTGTGGTAACAGATGCCCCAGTGTCACATAAAAATGATGTCAGTATGTTACTTACTCGGCCTCGCACGAATGGGCAATTATTGCGAATCTCAAATGTAATATGATTAGAATTAACAGAATGTACATTTGCTGATGGGACAGAAAATGATAGGCCCTCCAGGTCAGAATTCAAAACAACACTCGATTCTTTATTAATTTCTTTACTTCCTTCAAATGACAAATCAACTAGATCGTCACAGATTGGTACATCTGTACAAGGTAAGGGACATTGTTCTCTAGTACTAGGTCGGACTTGTTGTGGTACATTTATACATGGTGACTCATTCACCTCTAAATTATCTGCAGACCTTTTGTTTACTGGACTTAATAAATTCATTGAAACTGTATCACAATTTATCTTTGGTAGACCAGAGGAAATACCCTCTTCATATATTACATTAACAGGCTCATCTGTGGACAAATTAAAATCAATACCTATAAGATCAGGATGTATACTGGTTCCTAATTCAATATCAAATTGGAGGCTGGCAAAATCATGCTCTTCTTCTTCTATATTAACTAGTGTGTGTGATATATCAGTAAATTGATCATATGGATCATCATCAATCTCATATTCATTAGACATTTCGAGACATTTCGTTTCTTCACAATTCCCTGAAAAATTTGCTTCCCTATCGTCTCGGTATAAAGAAGCAGCAATTAGTTTCCCGACTTCGAATGGAAAGGATTATTACCAGTGTTTCTTTGTTGAGGGTGAAATACAGGAGCATCAGAACGAATATGTGAATTATGCTGAGCTCCCTGTGAAAGCTGATGTTGCGCTTCAGGGTGGATATATTGATTACCTTGAGGTGCATGCTGATAGTGAGGTTGCATACTAGGACGATGTGATATGCCTCTTGCTCTACAGTTACGAGCGATATGGCCAACTTTATTGCATTCGTTGCATATAGGTAACCCATCTGTTGTGCGACGGTTACGGTTAGAGGGCACACCAGAATTTGACGGGCGATGTGGGGGTATTAGATACTGTGTCTGTCGCCGTACCTCTTCCCGAACTAATTTTGCAATGTGGTCTGATTCATGCCTTGGATGAAATGATGAGGGCTGGCGCCAATTGTCGCGACTTGGGTTGCTTACTTCGTTAGATCTCGCAGGTTTTGGATAGCGATTATAAGCTGCTACATTTGGTACCTGGTTTTGGTCAGTTTTACTCACAAGATTCTCTAGACTTTTAACAACAGATTCGAGCTGAGATTCAAGCTTATATTGTGCTAAACCAGGCGTGCTTATTGAAACGGCTTCCTTTAGGTGGGCAAGGTTTTCTGCCTCTGCTAGACTTTTTGGTTGCCCTAGGATAACATGACTTTTTAAATCTGGTCGAAGGCCCTGAATAAAATAGTGCATGCTTTCGATGTCGCTTAGACCTAACTGTTTAGAAATGCGCCTTAGTTCTGCTACATAGTTAGCCACAGACTCAGCTCCATGCTGCTTTCTCGCTGACAATTGCTGACGCAAAAGCCAAATTGATGCCGGATTGCTAAACTGGTCCTTTAATGCCTTAACTAAATTATCATGCTCGTGAAAACTAGTATTTAGACTAGCATACCAAGAACCCGCATTACCCTGTAAATAAAGCGGTAAGGCGCGTAAACGTTGTTTAGAATCCCACCCACAAAAATTAGCATAGCGTTCAAAATGGTTGAGGAATGCTGTGATATCATCAGTTGGCTTACCAAAAAAAGGTGTGGGCTGGAGAGCAGGGCCCACCTGTAGTGTGTTTTGTGCAATTAGTGTTGTCAATTGAGCTTGTTGTTGTTCTTGTAATTTGAGAAGGTCGGTGTGGCTCTGAATACCTTTCTCAGTATTTTCAGCAAGTTGCTCTTGGCTTTGCTGATTTGTGGTTGTAGACTTCTCAATAGCATTCAACAGTTCGGATAACTTATTAATGAGCTCAGTCTGTTCAGTCATACCTACAACAGTATGGTCTACTAACTCCCGTAGTGAATTATCGGCACGAGTGCGACTGCGAGTGATCGGGCCGGACACAATGAAATATTTTATGTATAACTGTGGTGAACAATATAATCAAATGTCTACACCTTACACATAAAACAACGAGAAACATAAGACAAGAAACCACACATCAACAAAATTTATCACTACACGCTCTCAATCATTAACAACATATAAAAGAAAGACTTTTTACTGAATACTGACACAACATGTGGTTCGTCGCAAATTTCAAGGCCAAAGCAAATAAGTAAGGAAATAACATGTACCTGAAACAGAGCAGATAGATAGATAGAATGTCTATAATGTTTCGACTTCGCGTCGCGTCGTCGTCGGTCCGTTTCTTTATTCTTTCCTCGCCTTTTAACCGTCAGCGTCTAGATTTCGTTGGTTTTCCTTTTCTCGCCAGCATCATCCACCAATGTTACACGACCCCTATTCTTTGTATCTTTCAGCGGAATCGTCGGGGCCGTAAGGGGGAATAACCCAATAACGTATACTAGATTAGAACCACAACAAAAACTTCTTCGTTTTATAGAAATGTATTAAAAGCTGTGCCTCCGGCTCGTGCTGTTGCCTCTCACACTAACTGCAACTAATATGACTAATCACTATTCACCGCTTCCTAGTGTCAAGTGTCTAACAATTAAGCATTGTTCATTGTTCCACAATGTTTCAGTGTTCCACAATGTTTCATTGTTTAGTTGTGCAACGCCCGTGCATATACAATATATCTCAGTCATATTGCTTATATAACAAACGGATGCATGCTGTATCGCCTGTACGTCTTTGTTTATATGTCTTTAACCACTCATACATAGAGTTTGTTCGTGGAAAAATTTACAAAACCTGTAACGATGTTGCAAATGAACACGCGCTGAATATTTTGATGGGTATAGTTGCAGATGATGCATTAATTTGACATAACGATGACAATATATACTAATAACTGAAGGCTTTCTAACGATTAACCCGAATTTTGATGCAAAACGCCAATGTATATATGTATATAAAGTATAAAATAATGGAATTTAGGTAGTATAGCTAATAATTTTAGTTAAACATTCAAATGAAGGTATAGCTATTTATGTACACACATACTTGGAACAACACATGTTACTTGTTTGAAAATATTTCCTATTCTTTTAATTAGATAAATTAGTCAATAATATCTTGCGTCAATTATACGCGCAACAGGCGTTCAGACAAATTCGTTAAAACCGTTTATAAACATAAATCGTTCAAACGGCTTCAGATTGAACGTTTATTTATCCGTTCGTATTCTCGACTTTAAACGTTCACATTTTTAGCTGAATTCGTCAAAACGTTTTCTGGGTTCGTTGAAACGTTATTACAGATCGTTCACTACCCGTTCGTTATCCGTTCGTTTTGCCGTTTCAACGAAATATCGTTAACGTACGTTTTCCCGTGGAAGGTCACATATCGTATGGGCGTTATATTCGTATACATATAATAAAAAGATGTGTACGTATACGACGTATAGATTTGCAGTGTTGCAGAGGAATGTTCTAAGGGAACATTTATTCCAGAATGTTTAATCGAATATTTGTCCATATTCGGGTGTTAAGATGCCCATGCAGTCAGCAATCGGGCCATCGTGCCTAATAGGGTCATATAAGGCCATATAAGTCCCAAACGGGCCTATGAGCACATGCTCATAAATGCTCATGAGCAGATGCTCATCCGCTCAATGAGATATTTCAGGCCCAAACTCCTCAAAGGGAGGAAAAAGGGGGGTATTGCGAATGCGAAAATGTGTGCATTTTTAGAGCGAATCGAAATATATATTGGTGTTATGGACAACGCGATGCTTGAAGCATAAATTAAGACACGTATTAACGCTTGTAACAATGTAATTAAGTAGAACAATTTTACAAATATTTTAAACATATTGTCCGGGCACTACACTGTTTTCTTGTTTAGATCGTTTGACTTTTTCTTCCGTAAGCAAGAGTTTGCATTGAAAAGCCCGGACTTGTCCGGGTTAGGACGCCTAGTCATGCAGCAATCGGGCCATCGGGCCTAATAGTGCCATATAAGGCCATATAGGGCCCAAATGGGCCTAATAAAATACCTGACTTACGAAAAAAATGAGCCAATTATTATTAGGAATTTGTTGAGCAATCATCTAAATATGCGTCGCACTCGTAGGAGCTGTCCTGTGTTTAGCTGTGGTAGTACAAATTTAGCAAGGTTAGCAAATCATCTCGACCAAGTACACGATATGGGCACAGAGGAACGCAAGAGATGGTTAAAGTGGAGTAAGAAAGGAATATGTGTACCTCGACAGAGTAAAGAACCAAAGGAATTCGATATGGAGGAGTGTCTGGAAAATTTATTAGAGCGCGATGGAGAGAAATTTATTATCAAGAAGAGATGGAGAGAAACTTTAATGTTTACCTAAGCACTGCAAACGAACAACCTCTATCTAGGGGGAAACGAAGAAAGTACATAAGGGATTGCTAACATTTTAGTTTGTGTGAATGTACTGGACTAGGAAAAAGTACCGTTGAGCAGATTAGCACATCCTCATAACTACACATGAGCAGACATCTGCTCATAAAACTGCGTTGCTGCTCGATAACAAGGCATTTACACACTTCTAGTGCTAAGGGGATGAGCTGCCAATTTTGCAGAAGATATTTCAGCCGCAGTTACAATCAGCGCAGACCCGAACGGGAGTATTGCCTACTACGAGAACAAGAAAGAAGCATGTCTCAAACAGACTCGGACAGTCAAGAAAGTGATTTCCAAGATGATGTCTCGACCACTTCCACTCAGCAATCTGGAAGTTCGACGACAACGGACTCAGAATGTGAAGAAGAATTGGATCCCTGGATGCCGTTAATAGAAGAAGCATAACATAGAAGTAACACAGTATTCGAGGAAATGAAAGAAAGCCTTATAAACAGTGGTTTTGATGAGCACTATGCTAAAAAGGAAGCTTACTTCAATGCCATGCTAGACTCCAGGAAGAATTAGAAAATATCTATTTAAAGCGCCATTTGTGGATGAGACAACTGAAGAAAGATCCGGTACATAAGAAAATATGTTTATTAAAAATGATGATTTTGACCAAGAAGAAGCAATAGAAGGTGCCGTTGATAAGCGAAAGTTTCTTATTAAGAAGTTTTTAAACGATGTGAACATGTGAAGGAAAACAAAGGCAGAGATGATGATGACGACGACGATGATATGATCATCAGAGTTACAAGAAATTCCAGAAGGTACCAGAGTTCCTAAGTTAACAGTAGAAATGGTCTCCAAGTTTCTTCAAAATCAAAAACGTACATCAGCAGGCCCCGACGACTTACCACATTGGTTTTGGAAAGAGTTTGGAGTCGAATTAGCACCAACCATCACACAAATATTCAATTTATCTTTGAGAAATGCTAACGTCCCGAGAGCTTGGGAAAGAGCTGATATTGTACCAATACCTAAGGAATCGACTGTAGAGAATTGCAATCGGTTAAGACCCATCTCCTTGACCGACATAATTATGAGAATATTTGAGAAATGTATATATAAAGCCGAAATTGCACATTCTATTCATGACATTATTGATTCAGACCAATTTGCTTATAAAAACGGCCACAACACTATAATGGCCCTGATTAAGTGCCAACATATGGCATTAAAATGGCTGGAAGACGGTGCCAGATATGTGAGAGTCTTTTCATTCGACTTAAAGAAAGCCTTTGACAGTGTGCCGCATGACATCCTTTGTAGCAAATTGAAAAACCTTCCTCTTAATCCTTATATTATTAACTGGATTATTAGTTTCTTGGACAATCGTCATCAAAGAGTAAAGGTTGATGGAATTAGAACAAACTACGTTAACATCAATAGAGGAGTTCCTCAAGGAACTGTGTTGGGTCCAGTACTGTTTTCGATAATGGTAAATGATATTAAAACGGTCAACACCCAAAATGAATTAGTGAAATTTGCTGACGACTTGACATTAGAAATCCCCGGGTATGATTATGGAGATACATCAATGATTGAGGTAAGCATTATTAAAGAATGGTCCGAAAGAAATAGAATGCAGCTCAATATGGAAAAAACATATGAAATGGTCATACAAAGTAAAATCCCAACACCCTTACCGACTCCCATTCCAAATATCGTACGTAAATCATGGCTGGAATTATTGGGAATAACGTTGGAAAATGTACCAGATAAATGGGACTTACACTTTAATGAAATGATTAGCAAAGCAGGAGGAAGAATGTACATATTGAGAGTTTGTAAGTATTATGGTATACAAACCAAACAGTTAGACCTTTTATTCAAAAGCTTAATAATGTCGTTATTTGTTTACGGGATTGAACTTTGGGGAGGCACCCATAGCAAGTACATTGATCAAATCGAAAAATTCATTGGCCGTGCATATCGAAATGGTTACATATCAGAAAAGTATGATTTTAAAGAAATTATTGTGGACAGAGACAGGAAATTATGGAAGAATATTACAAACAATAAAAATAATGCATTACAAGAATTGTTGCCGAATAAGTTAAATAGACAATTAAGACAGAGGGGACATGAGTTCGAGTTACCTGTAATAAGAACCGAACGTTATAAACGCACTTTCATAAACAGATGCCTTTTTAAATTTGTATAATAAATCCACTTATTGTTGTCTTGGTCTTGTAGATTACAGCCAATTATTGTCTTAGTTTTATAATAATAAATAGTTAAAATTATGTAAATAACAGTAAATCTTATCCTGTAATATATTTAATCTTAGAAAACGCTGTAAACTCAAACGTGTGTTTTGAGTACTATTCTTGTAAGAATAATAAAGAATTCTATCTATCTATCTATCTAAGTATCCTGAACCAGCTTTGGTCATACCAAAATGACCCACCTGTGTCAGGTTTTATTGTCTCCTTTACCAAGCCGTCTACCCTTAAGTACACGGTTAAAACGGAGCTGTTGGAAGAACGCGATTGTATTATCAAGAATCGAATAGGTTAAAAGGTCTTAATTTCGAGTGGTATTATACACACTTCAAATTCAAGCCAGGAACAGTGGATGGAAAAATGAGTCAAATATACGTTCTCAATGGCAAGGGCATTTCACCGGCATCGCAAAAGCGTAGGTTCGATTCTTGCCATGATCTGTTCAAAAACAACACACGAGTCAGAACGCGAGTGAACACGAATGAACACCAGTGGACACGAGTCAGAATACGACTCAAGAAATATGAACGCTTGTGAACACCAGTTAAAAAATCATCAACACGAATGAACACGAGTGAACACGGGTCAAAAAATCACGAACACGAACCAAAGATCACGAACACGAGTGAACACGAATAAAAAAATTATGAACACGAATGAACACGAGTCAAAAAATCATGAACACGAACCAAAGATCACGAACACGAGTGAACAGGAATAAAAAAATTATGAACACGAAGGAAAGCTCACGAACAGAAGTGGAAATCGCATGAAAACGTGGAAATCACAAGAAACATGCCAGCCCCATCAACTCTAGGCTGGTTTCCACGAGGGGCGTGTTTAATTATTAAGACAGTAATAAGAATACAGTATAGGTTTCACACACAGGTAACTAGGACGCATTTCAGTGTGCAACAACAATTGATTTAAACTAACGAGCGACTCAGCTGATTTTGCTTCGTTTGTGAGCCGATTCCAAAGCATAGCGCGGCTATATTTGAAACTTTTTTAAGGTATTCTCGATTCGGTTTTGGGATCCTATTTCTCTTCTCACGAAAGACTCCCGAAGAGCGGGCGCAGTATGGTTATTAAGTATCTTGTACATTAATACTGACTTAGCACCAGACCGTCTAGTTTCAAGAGGTTCATAATTTGCACTGTTAAAACCCTCGCTGCACGAAACTGAACTCTTTGCAACTAAATTGAAATCTCTGAGCAGATTGCCACAAGTATCCCACAGGGGCGAGCAGTAATCGAAGTAGGGCTGCACAAGACTTTTTCCGGGGAACAGGGAACAGTGGAATGGGAGAACCGGGAGACAGGGGAATTCCCCTCAGGATCTCACCAAATCCTTTTTTAGCAAATGTTTTATTTTAAATTGAGTGAAATATTCGCGAAACATTACCTTAATATATGACACGTTGTTTATGTAAATTGTAATGGAGAATTCTAGATTCACATGCACACGCCTTTAATTTTGACAGTTTATTCCAATAGGTTATTTCAAGGTTTAATTTTTCCTATAATACTTTATACAATTACTCGATGAGGCTAGCATAATACGTAACAATTATTGAATGGAGTTGAACACAATATGAAAATATTATCAGCCGGTGAGCTAGTGTACTTCAAGTGACAAGGTATTATTATCTACTAACTAATTTGGTCATGGTAAGGGTCATGCAAGAATGTCAATCATCAGTAATCAAGATGACAATCCAAAACTAATATTTAACTGCATGCGTAACTGTTTTAAGGCATCTGACTAGAAAAAAGCAGAAACAGGAGCACTTACATAACAAAAATGACCCGCTTTTCTAGATGTCCAAAAGAAAAACTAATTTATCGGGAAACGACGAAAAGAAGAAAAAAGCGCGAGAGAACTAAACTGTGGATCTCACGGAGGACGATGAAATCTTTTTTCCAACAATAAAAAGAGGAAACAGCGAAGAAAATTATCACATTTTCCAGTGATCCCGAATCAGTCAACTCATGAGAACAGTGAAAATGATAATACGTCTTACTCATTTGACATTGATTTGCCTAATCTTGTCCATTACAGGGGTGATAAAAGGCTTCCAATTTACAGTCATTCCAGCCCTGACATTAAAAAAATATTCCAGATCTGTTTAAAAAAGGATATTCCTGCAGACCGAAAGGCAGAAATCAAGCCAACAAGCATTTCTACAACCTCAACCTTCGTTGTCGGCCAAAAACTTGCAAAAGTAAAGCATCCGTTTGATATCGAAACTTATGAAACACTTGGGTACTATGAGAAAAATAGCAAACTAGGTTTTATGAAGTTAAGGTTACGGACAGAGGTCTCGGTGAACAAAGACGACAATGGCATTATCGTTGGTGGTACCTGCGACGTCCGCGATGCTCGAAATTGGGTTCGGCAGATCGTAGGCAAGGAGCTCTTGTACGCTGTAGTTAGAAAAAGAGCGCATAAGAATACGATGAAAATGTATCAGACGGAATTTACAAGATATGTCATATTTATTATGCTAATAGCAGAAATAATGAATCTTATAGTCGTCTAAAGAATTTGAAGTCATATACTTTGAAATGTTCCACGATTATCATGCATTACTATTTTAACACCGGGAATGCCGTCCTCGTAGTCGCAACAGCGCATGGAAATACAACACGTCCGCACGCCAAATCCTTTATTTCAAGAGAGCACTCTCTCAACAAAGAAGTGAAAGAAACGGTTCATACAGATGTTCGTGCCCCAAGGGTTATTGAAGACGAAAAATCGAAGTATCTGAATTAACTTGATTCTCCATTACAGTCAACCACTATTCGGGATACCAAGCAGCTGTATAATTACCGTTATTTGTATGGGGAAACAAAAACCAGATCTAGTATCGATCAAATTCAGGAAGTTATCCTTAAACTCCTTGAGCAAAGACCCACTGCTGACGAAATGGACCCAGATTTGCTTGACAAGAATCAAGCATTCATCAGCAAATCCCAGGTTTACTACGCCTTTGGCTTGTGACACTACATTAAACATTGCAAATCATCTCGTGACACAAACGACCTACAAGCAGATGTCAGTAATTGGAAGAGAGAGTTTAAGGAATCCCTGGTTTCCAGGACCATTTCTGATCCATCGAAATCAATCAGCGCAGGATTTCGCATATTTTTGGCAAGCAGTGAAAAGAGGGAATCCGGCTCTTGCCAACATCCTTGCTTTTGGTACAGATGAAGACGAAGCACTTTCTAGCGGGATTCTTAAGGAAACGAGTGGAAAGACCATTTACCTTTTGGGCAAAGAGCATGCCCAAGCAAATGTAGATAAAAAATTGCAGTCGTTAAATTTTCCTTCAATCCAAAAAAAAATTATCCTGAGTGATATTTTCGGTGGTGCCACGTGCAAAGAAGAAGATACGGAAGCGAAAGTACTCATATTTACAACCGTAAGCTATTGCAACTGAAATCAAAATGGCTTCAAATAGAAAAGGAACACACCAGCAATCGTCCCGCGAGTCAGTTCGTGGATTATTTTGAAACTCATAAAGAGAAGCAAATGAGGGACAAAATGATTAAAAACGTTCGAAAGCAAGCTTCCATTGACGGAGTGTGCGGCCAAAATCCAATTGAGTGGCAAAACGTCTTGTCAAAAGATGAAATATCCGCCCACGTGCATTCAGAGGGTCGTAGTCATCGAGACGCGACACTTTCAGAGTGCCTAGATGCCTTGAAAGCATGCAGTATCCGTTTATTTAGCAATGTTGTCAAAGCCATATATGATGACGGTCCTTACGTCCTAGCACCAGCTTACCACATGTTTCGTAAAACATATGCCGATTGGAAAGGCATGTCATCAGACGAACGAAAGATGCACATCGCAGCATTCATGGCTTACATTCCTACCGACGATGTACTCTTGCGCTCCGGAGTTCGAAGTGCAGAAAACAAGGAATCCATTCCAACTATTTCCCTGTTAGATGACGAATCACCTGGTTTATCTACGTCAGCACCTAAACAAGATTATCTTCAAGTGTCACAACAAATCTCGAATTCTCCTCCACCAAATTTCTACCATCGGTCCAAGCCAGAGGTTAAAGGCCACGACGTTCTAGACAAACCACGACGCACGCTTTCGTATCGCTTCAAGAAGCTTCGGTTCTAAATGATGTTTTGCCTCCTCACCTTTTAGCAGATGCTTTTAATAAAGCCTTAATTTTTGGGTACAGTTAATAAGAAACGCGATACGACTTTAATTGTGACAAGTATACTCAGTTCAACACTTGGTTTATTATGGAATAAGGTCATAGCCTCGACGGCAGACAAACTGAAAGACGGCGAAATTCGTAAGATTGTCGTACGCGAGTTATAATGATATCAAGTCTAAAATCGATGGCCTTTCTAGATCAACTTCACTCGCCAGTTATAATTTTCTAGAGAAGGAATTAGAGTACTCAGTGTTTCTCTCGATAAATCAAATCTTTAGCAGAAAGAGAGCGAAACTCAGGACGAACCAGGTGAACTTTCGAGCGTTATTCTGTCTGGTATCTTAAACCAAGCAATAGAGCTTCCTCCAGCCAGGAAAAAGCTTAAAATCAACTCGGACAGAGAGTTAGAAACTGCGAGAAAAAGATTCGAGGAAGCGCGCAAGGCAGCAACCACTGCTTTCTGGAATGAGGCATTTAGTATCGAAGATCGAATTTTTTGCAGCGAAGCTACGAATAGTTTCAAAAATAGTGGAACATCTCGATTATCCTGAGACCGCAATCACCGAATGTTTATCGTTTTGGAAGAAGCTGCATAGCTTACAAGCCATTCAACTGATTCAAGAGATATTCTCAGTGTCTTTGAACGATGGAGTCAAATCGTTGTTGAATAAAACTCAACGGGTGGAGAACGTCTGTCGGTTATGTTAATCAACTATGTGTTGTTTCAATATGTTTGCAAATTCAGTAATAAATGTTCATTTGAAGTGTCCGCCTGCATGCCAACGATTGAACTTCCCACTCGCAGTTTTCATCCAATAATAAGCTGGCACGAAATTTCAGCAAGAAATTCTATAAAAGAGGAATTGCCTCATCCTCCAAACGAACAGACCCTTCATGAAAAAAAAGAGCTTCTCCATATGCTGTGAACAGTCAGGGGGTGTCTTACTTTCCCTCGTACTCCGCCTTATGAGAAAATCATGATTATCCAGGAGGAAGGAAAAATTAAACGGATTGAATTACCTGAATTTACAGGCAATATTTTAATGGCCCTTTCTGTTGATATCAATAACAATGTTTACGTGCTAAAAACATACTGGTGAAGGATTCCTGTTGACGATATTGAACGAGAATTACAATGTAAAAGCAGAAGACAAATTAGATTTGCTCGAGGACAAAATATCTTCTGTAGTTAGAATCGCAATATGCAAAGACGATGATATCATCATCATCCAACACAGAGGCCTGATGTGTATGTTTGTAACAAGATGTGTCAATTGAAATACAAATTTGACAACGACTCAAGTGAGGCATTTTCATGGAGTATTTCCCAGCAGAATGAAATCATGATACCAACAAACGATCATACGGCAGTTCAAATATATACCAAGGAAGGAAATCTGAAGACAACAATAAAAGTCCCAGACCATCATAAAGTTGTCAGAGTGGCATTTCACTAGGTTATTTGTAAAATATTGGTGCTAACCGTGGTAGGGAAAAAACTTCCTATTTCTTTCTGCGCTACCCTGAAGCAGGCGGGAAGCTGGAAACTCTTACCTTCTTTTGTAAAGTTGTCGATGTGCAGTATCCATATCTGGTATCCCATCCCAATGGCCCTATTGTTGTTGTAAGAGAAGGAAACTTCACTTACCTACGATGAGACTCAATTGTTATAAACAACTATTTTCTGCCTAAAACACAGTAAATATACTACCGCTACTTTCCTGAAACAGTAACAGGTACCTTTCAATAAACTAAAGTAAAGCAAACAATAGATGTTGCTAGATTTATAAAATTTGTGAGCTGTTTCATTCATGTGGTCTTGTTTCCGTTGTAAGGAACACAAGCGTAACTTATATTTAAATATTGATCCAAAAAACGTTGTTTGATCTTGAAATTAAATTAAAGATAATCATGTTTTTGTCTATCATTTTATGCCAAAAAACGACTGAAGCCAAAAAACGACTTAATAATTAAGACGAAGTTTCTATCCCATGTGCATGATGATACGATTTTAATTCAACGCCAATGTTTCTTCATATGAATTGATTTTTGCATCAAATAACCGAAGACATGCAGATCTCGTTCAAGTAAACTTTCCTATTCATAATGGAATATTGAGGGTACGTGACATTTTACTAAACCTTTGTGACGATTTGCTGACAAGTGCAATTTTCGTAATTCGGGTGTGTGTGTACATTGACATATTCCAACTTCGCAGGCCAGGCTATTCTACCTACGCTCCACGACCCACGCTGCGGCGAAAACCCTGGTTAAGGCTGGTCATGTGACAGCGCAAAAATTTTTAATTAGCGGTTAGTTCATATGCAAGGGAGGGGCGGAAAAGGGCTATCTTTAAAGGCTAGTTTCCACTCAGGAAAATTCTCCTTTGGATCGGAGGGGACGAAAAAGTTTCTTTTGTATAAACGCCGCCTGAGAACTCAGCGACAAAAGAAATTTTACTGTCCATTCCGATCCAAAGGAGATTTTTCCTGAGTGGAAACTAGCCTTAAAACCAGTTACGGGGAATCGAGGAAGGGAACGGGGGACGATAAAACAAGGAATAGGAAAAGCCAGAATCTTTAAAACAAGGAAAGGGAAAAGCCGGAATCTTTAAATCAAGGAATGAGAAAAGCCGGAATCTTAAAAACAAAGAATGGGAAGAGCCGGGATCTTTAAAACAAGGAACGAGGAAAGCCGGAATCGTTAAAACAAGGATAGAGAAAAGCCGGAATCTTACGGCTGGAAGTTTGTAACTAAATTAGTTACTCAATTTCCGCGCGAAATACAAAATATGGCAATTTGGCATGGCTATATTTCCGTATTTTACCAATTAAAGTTGTCAAAGATCTTTTCCGTCAGTTCACTCAATTGCTTTCAAAGAAGATGCTCGAAAATTTTGTCAACGGTTATCAGTATGGTAACCGGTGCTCTAATTGGTTTTGGAAAGGCGATCGCCCTTTTTGTGCACTGAAATCCATTCATGCCGTTTCCAGTCCAACGGTCACACTCCATGTCGGATTACTTTATTGTATAATGCATTAAGCTTGCCTCCTCCGCAGGCATCTCTTATGTATTTATATTAGGCATTTATAATTGGCTTTGGTTAGCTTTGTCGGGGAGCGAGAAAAAAAATTGCTGATCTCTCCCACTTTTTCCTCGCCTTCCCCGACACCGCAAACCCAAGCGAAATATAAATGCCTAATATTAATACATAAGATATGCTTGCGGAGGAGGCTAGCATTAAGCATAGTAGAGACTTCTTCTGCTATCTTTCGTTAAGCAATAGGAGGTATAATATCGGGTCCTGTAGCCTTGTTGGGATTTAGCTCTCGTAATGAACCCAAAACGTCAGAACATGTAATCTCTCTAAAGCTGAATAAATTATCGTACCATTTATCTTGAATTTTACTACGCTACTAGTTGTGTGTAGGGTATTGAGCGTTGCATTTCAATACATGAAATCGGTGCTGTTATCAGAAAAATCCATAACTTATCTACTCGTTCACATATATCAAAAGAAGAAGATGGCAGCAGCAATTGAAAATGTAAACATGTCTTAATATGTACCTCTCCAATACCGACTTGTCTCTGATATGAACATATCAAGTCAAGTCCGGAATTGCAAAGTTAACCCATCCCCTGCTAATGATGTGATTTATTGCAAGTGCGGGAAGAGATAAACAATTGTGATATCAACAGCCCGTGTAACTCAGGTATATTTACTAGTCAAGGCCCTGTAAAGGAGTTTGTGTGCATTTCATGCAAAACAGGTTATCTCAATTGTTTTCGGGTAAAATGACCATGGCGGTCATAACCGCCATAGCTCTAAATCCTGAATTATCAAAGCTACAGTCTTTCTGAATTGCTTATATGGTTCAGAATGGTTGCTTTTAGGGGTGGTCACTGGAGGGTGAAATTATCATCAGTTTTATATTTTACAAGCAAATTATGTTTACCATTCCAGGTCAACTGCTAATTAGGCATAAAATTACTGATTCACCCGGAAAAGTCTAATTTTTTCTATTTTCTAAAAATGTTCGCCATATTATGAAAAAAATGCTTTTAATATATTTATTATAAATTTCCAAAGAAATAACGATGTTTTGTTGCGATACGACATATTTCATTTCACTTAACCCCCACTAAAACACAATTTCAGCCATATTTTGCAAATTTAATCGCTGTTTTTCGTCGTCCGTCGCAAGCGCCTTCTAAACATGGTACTCTAACACGACTCTAGTTGACTAAAGAATTCTTTTCGCCATTGATTTCATCAATTATGTCGCCATTGCAATGGCATAATCCTCAACAACTCCACCAAGTCCACCTTCGTCAATCAAGCCATTTTCAATATTGTAGTAAATCACATCTGTAAGTCAAAAGCAATTGCTTGTCAATACAAAACAACTTTATACTGAAATATGTAAAGTAGAATGGATATTAGAATAAAAACAAATTAAAAAAAAAAATATTCGTGATATTTGTAGCAATACAATCGACTTGCAAACTTCAACAAATGTTTTAATTCCCATCGACAACTCTGGTGACGGGTTGCAAATTTTAAGGTTGGGAAGGTTTGACTTGGCTTTCTTTGATAATTTTCCACTTGGTGAGTTTTTCTCTCCAAATGTTGCACTTTCTCTTCATGTCATAGATGTTTCAAAATATAAAGTGATTTTTTTTTATAGAGATGAATGAAAGAGTGCAATGGAATAATGGTTTTCAGTCGAGGCCTAAAGAGAAGTCTTTCAGCACTTTTTGTAAATAGTATAGCTAGTAATTTTCAATAAGTGACCGTAAGTAAGAATGGGTTCAAACGGCTCACTCCTTTCACTTACTTGCGAATGCCACTACAGAGAGAAAGATACATAAATATATGCGAGTGAATAATACTGATTATTACTGAAAATGAAAAAAATGAGGAATGATCTAGCAACGGCTTCAGCCAGTGCTTCTTCTCTCAGCAATAAAAAACTCCATAATTCGAAACTCGCTAAAGTGCAAAATTAATGTTTCGAAGTTTTCTGAGCGTCAATTAGTAATACCAGCAAAGTGGTGTTGAAGGTTTTGAGGTATACGATACTTCATCAAATTTAGATTAAAATTTAAATTACAAATAATGTATCCTACCTTTCATTTGTGCTATCGGAAACTGCGGTAGAACGAGATTGAAGCTATAAACACAAATTGAAAATACCAGTTACGGATTTTTGTTAAGCGTTGCAAAGTATTCTACAAACATCGTGCTTATAAATGTCTCAATATTTTGAACCATGTTTCATGGTATTTGTTTTCAAGAAATAATAGATGGACAGAAGAAACAAAAATGAGGCTCACATCAAATCTCATAGTTGGAGAAAGAATAAAATTAGACCTCTAGATGTCACCCAACCAGGTTGATCTTTTTTGTTATTTTCGGAATAATTTTATTCATAAAAATTTTATCATGTTCGCTCTCTGTTGTCATTTCCTACCATCTGTTGAGACCTCTGTGCCGCTAGGCAAGCTACAGCGAAAGAGCACTGGCTTCCACTGTGATATCTTATCTGTGAAGTCTTATCAGTGCCCGTTTCGTTGAAGAAACGATGAACCAAGATTCAACTTCGCGTCATAAAATCTTTGAAACTTCAGCCCGACTTTCTTCATATTTCAACTGAAGGCATTTCCGTGAAGTACTTTAGATAAAAAAGTAATTTATATCCGGATTGGGTTCCTCCTCCAGGGCAGAGTCGTGCATTGACCACGTGATAACGAAACATTCTGAGCTCATCAGTGAAGGATGAACAATTGTAAAGGTTTTATTGCAACTCATAAGAATTACCAAAGGATATATTTTGTAAAATCTATTATATTACGAGCGTCTTTCCTTAAGTCTAGCGACCTATATTGTTCCGGTACCGCATGAGAAACTCTAGCTCGAATCCTCTTGATCTGACGTATTCTTTGTAACCAATTACAGCCTAGGTATCTGTAGTTTTCTTCTGATTTTGGTGAATAACTGACGCAATGTTAAAAAGAAAAACATTCGTATACCGTCAATATCACATCCGGACATTTAAATTACCCTAAGTTACGGACCAAATTTATTTAACATGCATTGCAATATGACGAACCAACTTCGACAGGTTTTTATCGGAAATAACTCTAGGGCCATAATTTGTATTGTTTAGAATATCCCTGAGTTCATCTTTAACGTTCAAACACACGATATTACTGTCGTTATCAATGGAAATGTCAAATACGTTCCTAAGAGCTTTCACTAGAAGAATATTAAAACTTGGTCGCTCTTGCAAATATATTTTGTTGTTTAAGCATGAATACGCTGGGCAGACAGTGTATGCCAATTTAAACAATGATACTGAAAGAATTTTCCTTACTTGACTAATTGAGGCCTCGTTTTTGTTTCTCTTAAGCTCAACTTTTAAAACCTCAGGCTCCGTGCCCTTCTGCAGTGAATCATTCACACAAACACTTTTCCTGCCGAACAATATGCGCATGACATGTTCGAAGTTGCCTGCTTGTTGACTGTAACCGTGATCAACACATTGCCAAGCAACCAACTTCTTGACGCTCCATTGTGCAGGAGTCGTTCAACAACTGCAGTCCTATAAAAACAACAAAATAGTCATCTTCCCTGAAACACAGTGCAGAAAAATACGAAACCAACATACAGACCTTTTTGGTTGGGTCAAATAAGAAGAAAATGTATTTGACCATCATATCACCCACGATTTCCATCATCTCTGAACTAAGTGTGTTGCTTGAGTCTTCCTTTGATTTCTCAAGGGAGTTTGGGAGTGAATGGAATTTGGTGGAGGGATTAGTGACTAAGGGTATGGGTTTGCAGCATCTGAAGATATATCTGCGTTGTTAAGACTCTAAAGAAATACACAAGGACATGATTGAAAACGAGCTTGCATAAGCAAAATTATGTAACATGAAATGGACAAGTTTATGTAACAACACTGCCTAAGCTGTATAAAGTTTAAACACCACTTCTTAATATCTATTGAAAATTTAGCAAGCAATCTCCGTGGCCATAGAATGACATGTGGACTTACTTTTGTAATCAATGGCACGAATTGTTTTCTTAACAACAGTGGACAGTTGACAAACCAGGATGAAATGAGATTATCAGCAAGAGTTACCGATATAAGAGTTATCAACTTCATTCTTTACAAAGTGCTAATGGACATAAAAAACGTCTCAAATTCCAGACAATCTTAAGTAGCCATACCTTGCCATAACTGAAGACATTTCTAACATGCATATGGTGAGACAAGATACGCTTAACGTCGTGGAATGAGCAACCAAACCAATCTCCAAAGTACGCATCAGACAAAACTAGACGAAATATACAACAACGTTTAAGCGAGAACAGACAACCGCTGAAAATAAAGTGAAGCAGGTTCTTACCTGTTCATCTTGCCCAATAAAAATGTGGTACGTACACAGCTCTGTTAATACCTGCACATGTTACAATAAAATATCCAATTAAATCATTAGTATAGTATGATATAATTATGGTATAAATTGGTTATGCTATGGTATGGTGTGATATAATTATGGTATGATATGGTTATCGTATGGTATGATTTGGTCATGGTATGGTATGGTGTGATATAATTTTAGGATTATATGGTTATCGTATGGTATGATATGGTTATCGTATGGTATGATTTGGTTATGGTTAGTTATGGTATGATATGATTATATGATATGATTATATGATATGATTATATGATATGATGTGGTATGGTTATGGTTATGGTATGGTATGGTTTTGGTATAGTTATGGTAAGATATTATGATAGATGCAAAAAACTGAATGATAAGAACCGTACTGGAAAAATTCTAGCGTACAAATGAGGTCGGCGCATATCATGAGGAACACGAAATAATCCAGGAAGAAAATCATAATTTCAAACCTGAATGCAAAGTAAAATTTTTAGTTCATGATTTTGGTGTGAAAAGTGCACAACTTTACATCCCTTACCATTTTAGATAACACTGTACATATTGAACGTAAGTAGTGCTTTCGAGAATGTATCAAGTTTTTATCTTGCAGTGCCTCCGGAAAGTTTCTCAGAACAACATCCAACACCTCCCATTCCAATTTCTAGAAAATGAAGAAAGTTGAACTTCAATCGAAACTTAATGCCAGATGATATATTATGATAGAAAAGTTTACCTGTTGTAAGCACACAGGAATAACATTCATCGCCTCGCTGTAAGGCAGTGAAACAATCCCGGTTGTCTTATCTTCTGCAGAACTAAAACAAAAATGAGAATGTATTACACTAACAAGAAAAGGAATTTTGGAAGCAGAATACCTGACATGCCTTGCACTATCATCATTAACCAACGTTTTCCTTTCAGAACAATTAACATACGAAGTGAATTTGACTTTTCCACTTTTGTCTTGCACAAGGCCTTGACGTTGTCAGCTCGCAGACTGAGAAAACATTGAAGAATCTTTACAAAAAAACAATGTAAGACATCATAGAAAAATCGCAAGAAATAACATTGAATTTGGCTTACCACAAGTCGTATCTCCGATGCAATAGACGTCCGATAGCCATTGTCATAATGAGTTTTTATGTGGTACACTAATATATTGAATATTCGTTCTGCAATTACATAATAGGAAAGGGAGAATAAAAAAAAAATTTTATATAACATCAGTGTAAAATGAATGATGGAACTGTACAGCAAAATATGGTGTAGGCATAACACGTGGCCCTGCGAAGTAGTTGGCACTAAGAACCATGCTGTCATGCCTGCCATCACCAGATATCATCAGATAATCTTGGTTTTTTAATGTTGAAAATAATCCGTTTTGATACTTTTTCCTATGAAGATATATCACAGGGAATATTTTTTTCCTACAATTATTATATACAAGTACTATAATATCTAATTCCCGTCTGGTCCCTATTAGGCTATTACTCCTGACAATATTGTCGCACAGAAGAAAAACATTAAATATCTCAGCAAGTATTTGGGCTAAAGACCCCGGAATACCAGTAAACGATAGCGGTTAAAACGATTCTTTGAATAGTATATTCCAACCAGCATATAGTTATAACCTGCATTTGTATTATACGTGAAAACAAGAATTAAAATAATAGCTTGCTTTGTTATCTGAAATTACTCACCCATTGCAAGATATATTTTGGAAATTCCATATTTTTTCGCTTTTTTGGTCTCTGTTGTCTTCAAAATGTCTAGAATTTGACATGTTATCATTCTGTTTTAATTCTGAGTAATTCTTGGTGTAGTATGTGCAAAATAATCAAAGAAAGAGCATTTTATAAGTTCTAAGCGATAATCATTGCTAATCACGTGCTTAAGGCAAGCTCGAATCGGACCTAGGTCAGATTTTCGGCTTTTGGCCCGAAATTTTTATTATTGTGAAATATTATTGCCGGTGATGCGATAATTCATATCATCAGGTATGTTTATATAAAAAATGGGCAAAAATCTTCTAAAGGCTTGATTTTGACGCTAAAGATATCAAAATAATCCTGAATATGTGAGCTAAACCACTGCAACCGGCTTTCGTTTGCATTTGGGCAATATCCAAAGAATTAGGCCGCTTTGATGTGTAATATTGAATATATACAACACGTGAATATCGTAGCTGTGAATAGCTATGTATGCATGGCGGTAAAACGCCGTATTTCCACTGGAATTTGCAATATTTAGCCTTGAAATTTACTACATTTGCGAATTTGTCAGTTTGCTATATTTACTATTATTCCATGCCATGCCCAATTCTACAATATTCTGAAAGGTTCAGTAGTTAAATGTACCACAGAATTCAAGTGCTACAACAGTTTGAAAGATTTACTTGCCTTTTAAATTCCGACTTTCCTGTTCGATGGGGTTCTAAAGCTGGTAGGGGAATAAAGCCTTTTAATAATGATTGAACTGTAATTTCTTGTGAACTTCATGAGAGAAATAATCGAACAAATACACTCATACTGTGATACATTGGCTTGGAATATGCTCCAAAACGTGTGAAATCGAACATTTGTTGTGCAATCACCTTGCAAATATCAAAGAAACGGTATCAAATTTTGAATATAGATTAACCAATCTGATTGGTTTTTATTGAACCAATCGTGGAGTACAAAAATTGACCAATGACAAATTGACCTGTGTACAGAAATAACCAATCAAGTTGTCTTAATTTTGCTGAATTATGCAAGAGCCTACAGGCTATAAAACAGAGCCGTCTGCGACCGTTTTTCTCAGGTAAGTGAGTTCTTTCTTTAGGTAGGATCAAGGTATGTATAATTAATTTTTTAAATAGAAGTAGACCCCGTGGCCCCGCTGTTAGCTAAGAATCTCTGTCCCCGTATCTGGAAACACGGCTCACTGCTTGTCTAACTGTGTTTTGCTTTTCGTTTTCTAGGGAGCTACTAATAATTTTTTTTTGTGTTTTTCAGACAAAGACGATCGTAGTTTAGTTTCAGTATCCAACCCTAAGAAGCCACCCCATATCCATGCCGTCAGTTAAACCCCAGCCAGCAATTGCCTTCATGCTAATTGTGATGCTTCATTTTCTAGGAACAACTCACCATATTTTTTGTCGTTTCAGCTACAGAGTTAGTGGGTTGTGGGTTGTTGGATGTTGTGTCGTCGGTTGTGTGTTTTGTGTTGTGTTGTGTTGTGTTGTACTGTCTTGTCCTCTACGTTTCGTATTGTCTGCCAGTCGGTTTGGGAGAAGCCCTGTAGCTCTCTCTTTTTCCTGGCCACACAAAGAACACATTTTGCGGATACTCCTTTTTAGGAGTTCATGGGTTCGAATCCCATGAATGTGTCAATTTTGCGCTGATATCTAATGTGGTCCGTCTCAAATACAAAAGCACAACATCCAACGGACAATCTGCATCCTTTCATCACACCAACTACAAGTGTTGTCCTCATACAACAGAATGGAACTTCCAACGGAGCAAAGAGTAACCAATACCCAAGATGAAGTTCTTGTACCTTCTCAAACAGGACAGAATGCGGCACTTGTTAATGAAGTATTCTCGATGTTTAAGGGATCCTCTCAGTTAGACGTCCGATCAGAGGATATTTCAAAGTGGTAAGCTCATTTAAACTTGTGATTACTCTGCGAATACTTCACCCATTTTAATAAATATGAGACCACTAAACTCATTGCTGTCCGGTCGTAAACGGCGCACACAGATAATTTCGGTTTTATCTGGAAGTGTTTTATCAATTCAACTAGAAATTGTATTATCTTAAAGAAAAAACATTTACCTATTTGTATAACTTTAGTTCATTTCAAAAGCTTTCCTATAAGCCAAGATATTTATTGCAGAACTTGTACTTTTTAAATTGAATGTTAGAGAAGCAAAAATACGCAAAGCCTTCCAAAAATCTCGCCTAAAAACCTCCAAATATTTGTAGCTTACATTGGGATCAATATTTTCATATATTTTACTCGAAATACAGTTGCTTTGGCGATTTGTAGTGATATTTCCAACAAATGTGTTTACAAACGGAAACCCGAAAATGTGCATATAATTATCACCATATTAGCGAAAATTTGACAATTATGACCTCTAGGGACAATTTTACCCAGAAATCGATTTCTGGGCTTATTTTACCCCCACGGGGTAGGCAACATTACGTTTTTGACACCTCTAACCTCACGCGACAACCACTTGTGCATGCGGCTGAGCAACGCCTCGCTATACACAATAACAAATAAAAAAATCTATATTTTTCGAGTTTTTCTGCCCATCCTGACTTAAATCCTATCAGAAAAGATAACTAATGCCTTTACAGTTTATATGTAACGGTTAAAAGACGACAGGATAAAAAATAACGAAGAAAATAACGAAATTCCAAAGGCGAGTTATATTTCCATTTTGTAATCCTAATTTGATATGATTTTTAGAGCTGCACTGCAGTGTCAGGTTAACAGCAATATTGATTAATTTCTTGATTAGAAATTTTCGAGCTATATTTTGGTGGTATTTTTGTGCTTTTTAAATTAAACGGATTAATTTCAACATTAAAAAACCAAGATGATTTCATGATATCTGGTGATGGAAGCATGACAGCATGGGTCATAGCGCTAAGTATTATGCGTACACAATATTTCACTGGTGTTATAAAAAATAGATTTTTTTTCTCCCTTTCCTATTATGTAATTGCATTTACCAATATATATGTAACTGTCAGGGGTTGGGGGTATTATGTGAATATGAAAGAAAACAACCTGCATTTTGTTCTGTATATTCTTGTGTTATAGAAGTCAAAAATACATGCTGTTACTATACTGTATAGGCCCTTGTGATTCATATACAATTATAGTTTCAATTGTGTGATAGTTATGTTCTTGTAATCTCAATTGTAGATTCTATGGCATATAGAGTCGAATTGGTACGGCAAAATATCTTTGAGAATTGAAGTTTATGGCGGTTCTTCAGGTATGTTCTGGCAATTCACTGAAATACTATTTGTTCGCTAAGGAATGTTGTCCCATGGTAGCGGTACGCATGAACCTGGGATATCACAATGCTGATAGCCTCACAACCCTGGACAATAATATAATAATTTACTTGTTCCTTGTGTTTCAATTTTAGATCAAATAAAGTATGGCAACCCAGGAGTTGCTAACAATTATTACCTTTCTCTTATCACTGACTACACCTCCATCCATCGCTGTGCCATACATGGATTTGATGGACTGACATACCAAGCAAGGTAAATATTGCAGGCTACATGGTATATGTTCAGTTTATTATTATGTCATATTAGGACTGTTGGACATTATTTTTTATTCAGTAATTCCCCTATATGGGAATGTGATAAAATTCGATGTTAACCCCCAAGTAAAGATTTCACAAAATCAATGGAAATAACGCTGTACCTCGACTGGTTTCAATTCTGGAGGAGCCGTGTATGGCAAAATTATATGCATTATCATTTCATTTTTGTTGATGATTGTTCGATGGTGTTTTGGTGCCAGAAGATAATTGATACTAATTATTGGCCCACGTACTGAAGACACATAACATCCCAGATAATAGCAACAAGTGTTGGGAATGCGGATAAGTCGACAGGACATGGTCGCTTAAATGAGGCAGCTTCCTGGTCTGCACGGAAAAATAACCAGGACCAAATGCATTCGGCAAGAAAGATGTTTGTCGGAGCGATTTCACTCAAAGTCGTCGTGATTATAATTAGTGGGTGAAGACCTATTCTGTGTCCTGTAGTTCCGACGGGCAAAAATTCGATCATTACAAAATAAATGGACTAGTCAGGGTTAGCTGGATTAATAAGCAAGGCTTCTACAGATTACCCTGTCACGTTATATGCATCACATCATTTCCATGCGGTCATATATAACTTTTAATGTGTGATTAAGATTAATTGTTTAACAAATTATTCATTTCATTAGAGACTCGCTGGTGGAAAATGTCCTATCACCAACTGTAACCGCGCTTTACATCCGCATTCATCCAAAGACATGGTACGCAACATATCTTTGAGAATTGAAGTTTATAGCTGTTTTTCAGGTATGTTCTAGCAATTCACTGAAATACTATTTGTTCACTAAGGAATGAGAAATGACTGAGAGATCCATCTGACTGAAATATATAGCGAAAATTTTTCAATAAGTGGCTTATGTAAGAGCGAGTTTTTGATTTAGAAATAAATTCTTTACACCCTACCAGCGGGTTTGTCAGGTTTTTTACTAACTTAGGTGCATTGGAATACAAGTAAAAATAAGGCGTGTTTTAGAAGTTATACCTGGACGAGGAATCCAGCATATCATTATGAGGAACAAAGCTATTATAGCGGTATATACTCAGGGCTATCACAATCAAGTTTAGTGTTATCGCTTTATTTCAATGTTTGCTGCACGGTCGGATTCTCACAATTAAAAGAAAATCAAGCGAAAAGTTTCACACGTACAAAAGTATAGGTATGGAACTGGGGCCGGTTGTTCGAAAGATGGATAACTTATCCAACGGATAAGTCCTATCCAACGGATAAATCTGGATAGTTATCCATTGGATAAAAACGCGTTGCAGGAAGCGTGGATAGTGAAGTGGATAGCTACCCAATAGATAAGTTAAAATTTACCAGAAGAAAACAGATTATTCTGAAATTTCGTACCACAACGTCAGCTGTTGCTAAGCATTTACAACATTGAATTCATAATCATTACGAATTCTCGAGTATAGTTACTGAATGGAAAAGGCTTGAACAAGTGATTTGCTCGAACTTTGCACTTCACATCATAGTGATTTTATTAATTAAACACATTGCAATTTTATTCCTTGACCTTGCAACGCTTTGCCTTTCGGTCCATAGCAAATTTAGAAACACTATTTTAATGTTCGTGAATGAAATTACTTAGATATTAGCAAGTTTCCTTGGAATAGGTTGAATCTTTCTTTGCATATTCGCGTTTATAAACTGATTAGAAGCGTATAGTAAATTTACCACCTGTTATAAATGCGAGGATGTCCAAAAAATCGCCGGTCGAACGGAATGTGTAGGCAACGTGAAACGCTGCTGCGACAAATTGCACTTCGAAAACATTTTTAATATATAGTGAATACAATCATGATGTGTATTAGTTTGTTGAAACACAGTAAGAGGAATATTGCATTTTTGTCCTATTTTATATAAATGTTTACAGTGTTACCTTGTATCTTTGAATTTATCCACTGGATAGTGGATTTAAACCACCTCCGGACCTTGGATAAATTTATCCGGTAGATAGCGATTTTTATCCTCTGGTTAAAGTTATACAAGCTTCGTGCAACCCAAATCACACGCTGGATAAAACTTATCCGTTGGATAGTGAGTTATCCGTTGGATAGCGACTTATCCACCTTTCGAACAACCGGCCCCTGTTCTTTTATTTATCGGAATAACTAGTGATGTGATCTTACATGAAGCATTTTCAGTCATGCTGCTAAACTGTCGTGCTGGCTTCGCCACTGAGTATTTTATTTGCTCGCAGAGCCTCGTCTGCGAACGTGACCGTCGGCCAGTCTTCACCATGTACGGTGACAGTTATTTTCTGCCTTTTAACTTGCCGACATGCAATGTTTCATTGCACGGTGAGTTTTCAACTTTACTGAAGGCGCTACTATACAATATGCAATTTTCCTTACAACTTGCAATGCAATTATAATTCCGAAGGATGTTAATTTGTAAAGAGTGTTCGAAATACTAAGGAAACGTTAGCAGATCGTAATAGATGTTCGTATTTGACAACTTTAGATGCCTCAGGAGTAGAATGGTTTTGCAATTTGCAAGGAAAGTTGCGTAGTGTAACAGCGCCTTGAGATTGTTTCGGAAAGCTGGTTAAATTTCGATGTAACTTGCAAACATGTAATGTTTCATTGCAATTGCGAGTTGAAAATAAGGGTCATTGGACGGAAGAACGGGACAAGTATCGTAGTTTTCAACATACCTTTTATAAGGGCGGAGACATTGATCTTCCATCCACGGTCGGTTTTATCATTTTTTCTGCTTTTTCTATCATTTCTTTATCCTACAAAAGACAAAAAAAACTTGTTAAATCGTGGATCAATCTAACACTTTTAAAAGCTTTCTCTCCTAACTGAACTAATTTTATTTATACCGTATAGTTCTATCAGTTCTAAATTGTCCTTCATGGAGGTCCAGTAGGGGTCATCCCGTATTGATGCAGTGTTACTACAGGAGGAAACCTGAACTAAACTGACTTTATTTATGCTGGATAGCTGTATCAGTTCTAAACTTCAACCAAACTAATTCTAACAATTCGAAAAAGCTGGGACTTCAGACGAAAAAGGTCAGCCGATTTTGAAAAATCTTAGATGCGGGGTGTTATAAGGCGGTTAGTAATTTCATCATCACCTTCATCCAAGGATGTTCCAGAGCTTCTGAAACCGTGATGCATTTTCTGTGACCAACAGTAAGCAGTTTTGTTATAAGATCCTTAGCTTCACTGCTAACATTCTTCCAGAGGTTGTTCGGAAATTTATACGACCCTTCTTTGACTTGTTTCTCCAATGGGTTATTTGCCTGCTTTGAAAATAAAGAAGATCCGGAAAGTCTAAAAGACGTTAACTTTTCATTGACGTACTCCAATTTTGAAATGAGGTTAAGCTACCTCCAGCTTTATTACAAATCGTGTTCACTACGTGAATTTGAGTAAACTGAAGTATATGGCATACCAAACATATAGTATAACTCCCAGGCTCCAGCAGTCACACGATTTCTCGTAGGATCGTTCTTCAGGCTACGGGATTAACATTTGGGTAGCGAGGTAACTTGGTGTACCACAGAGTGTTTCCATATAGGAATTCTGATCGAAAAAATTAATTGTTATCATTGAGATCTGTAACAATGAGAAATAACTGAACCTAAAACGTTTGCAGAATGCGCTCTGCTTTCATAAAACGAAATCACGGACAAAACTCGGAATTGAGATTATAGTGACTTCCAGGATTTGCTGGCAATGGTCACATCGAATGGTTTCTTCAAAGACAATTTAAAGGGCAATTTAAACACAAGTTCAATGCACAACCGACACAAACCTTTATAAGCGTTTCGTCATACGAGGAACACAATAAAACATTTTCTGGCTAGAGAAGAAAAAGTTAAATTATGGTCGTTAAAGTTTAGGATATAAAGACAGTAGTGATAAATAAATTAGGGCGTGCTTACCTTCCAATCCCTGTTAGTGATGCCATTTTCATGTAAATGCTAAAAATACGAAACAGTATGAATAAAGTTAGTTTAGTTCAGGCTCCTGCAGTAACACTGGATCAATAACAGATGATCCTTAGCTTGGTGTCATTAAAAGCTCCAATCTCTTCGTGATATTTTCCATAAACTTTAGTCATCGCCTGTGAATGAAATATTCCAATTTGTTTAATTCATTCTTCGAAGGCTACACATGGCTACATTCGCGCTAAACGACATCCTCACCTGAAGGCACATTGCTTTCATAGTTGGTTTAGTTGTCAATAGGAATCAGTGATACAGATCGTTAGACAACTCGAGCCTGAAAACAAAATAGAAAAGTCGATCGAATCTTGAATGGTTTCATCCATGATTCTATACTTCTCTACTACATTCTGCAGGACAAATAACATTGCGTGAACTGTGCAGCAATATAGAGAATAGGGGGAAGCCAGACAGAAAAGCACATGGAAAGTAGTTTGAATATTTGCAAACCCTGATAGATAAATGTCGTGGACTCACACATTTGTTATCGGCGTCTCCTCGTCGTTTTGTTCCAACAAGACTCTCAAATAATAGTCACCTGATAGCAGAGATACGTTACTGAGTTTGATTCCTATCGAGGAATAAGGGGGGACGTTATGAAGAACTGTTAAAAAGCTAGAGCAGTTAGGCTTATCACTAACCTATTTCAGTTCATCAGCTAAACATTCATACAGGACTTCAAACTAAAGGTGATTAAAAGACAACGTAGTTTCCACTCAGATCTTTTTCCATTGCAAATGCGTGCAAATCAGATTCGAGTGCCCCAGAAGTTCCTCTCGCGTGTGTCACATTGAAAACATAAGAAATTGTTTCATACTCTTTTACGAGAACAGTTTAGAGAAAGAGGTCAGGACTATTGAATTTGTCTTGTTATACTCATAGCGACAGGAAATCCTCCATTACATTTCCATTTCCTATATTTTCAACGGAAACTAACCTTAACTTCGAGACTCACCTTGTAATTCCAAATCAGGTTGTACGCTGTCAGATCTTGACTGAATCTGTAAAAAAGATCCGCTTAAATATCATTGCTTTTTCATCTTTCAAACGACTAGAACATTTTCCCATTTTCTTAATATGAACACTTACTTTTAATAAAAAAACTGGATTTAAATTCTCACATCTTTCCTGGATTTGAATCCTATTTTTGTCCTCCAATGCGAGAGATATCCTTCAAGTTGATTCCTCAACGTTCCCCTCGTTTTTCCAGAGCTCTAAGACACAAGTATAGCACGTGAAATAACAGGCTTATACGTACATGCAAGCATGCATTATGAAATTTTGGAACACGATTGTTGATTTAAAACGTACTTCTGCAAGCTTTACATTGTCACGAATTGATAAACGATCTTCTTCAGTCTCTGGTGGCTGAAGGAAAGATAAAAACTTTCCAACAAAATTTCAACAAAATTTTCTTTACAAAAAGGTTTTACACTTCTGAATGAATTACCATTTAATTATTTCGTCAGTGGGGCAGTTGGCACAGTTTAAGGATGAATGATGGAGTTTAGTTACCAAAGCAGTTGATACCACTTAGTCATGAATACGATTGGTTAGTCAGAATCACCTCAATCACCAAAAATTATGAACAGGAAATCTCGCATTTAAACTTTCTTGTATATTTTAGACATTAAAAACTATAACTACTTTAATACGAACATTATTCTCGTAAGTAATGCCATTGCTGTTGGATGATGCTATGCCAACAATAATGATTATAAATTACTTATGGAGTATGCTTGTTAGTCTCAATTGAACTATTTACACATGGCTAGTATATAGAGGATTATAAAATCACAAGTTTTAAGATGAATCTGAGAATGTTGCTAAAATACAACTCAGGTCCTGCGGATGCAATAGAGGCTATACCTCTGCAACAATTTGTTAATTTATCACACTAATTCGCACCTGTTCAATAGCGAACGTCTATCAGTGCTTTGCGTAAACATGGCCATGCGTAAGCGTTTTGGTAGAGCGCCCTCGGCAAGCGCCAGAACTTGTATTTTTGCCGCGGTTTCTTCATCAGCTTCCTAAAGTGAAGTTCAAACTAAATATCAACAGATGATTTTAGGCACTTCACACGATGCAGGAATATTCTTGAGGTTTTAAAGGGTCTTAATTTCGAGTGGTATTATACGCACTTCAAATTCAAGCAGGGAACAGTTGATGGAAAAATGAGTCAACTGTACGTCCTCAGTGACAAGAGCATTTCACCGGCATCAAAAAGCGTAGGTTCGATTCCTGCTGGAGGATCTATAGTTCACTCATTTTTCCGTCATCTGTTCCTGGCTTGATTTGAAGTGTGTATAATACCTCTCAAAATTAAGACCCTTTAAAACCTCTTAAATATCAACTGAACTAATATGTACATTCATCACGGCTAAAAAATGCAGAGCGTTATAAATGACGTTCGTCAAAGGCAGAAAATTCTCAATGGATGAATGAAGGAATAAAACGTACCTCGATTATCGCCTTCAGAACCATGCCAGCACCTTTCACAATTGTTGTCGACGGATGCTGAAATTGTTGAGGAACGAATTCAAAACCACGATTGGTAAGAACCATTAGCGGGGCAATAGTAAAACATACATAAGTGAAGAAATGGTAAAATTGGGGCTATTATTTAGTTTTGTCGTAAACCTACCTGGAACAATCGATAAATGCAATGACCCATTTCTAGACAAACAAATAACAGACTTCATGAGTTGCTCCTATGCTTGGGTCAAGCTAGTGGACGTGGTAAACTTCACCAAAAAGGTAAAGAGAGAAAGGCTATTTAATCAACTCTCAACCTCAGTCAAAGAGCCATAAACTACCAAGAAGACAAGTTGAATGAAAAGCTCCTCAAATTTCTTTGTAGCATACCTGCAACTTTTTCCAGTAATTTCCCAAACTGTTCATCATCTGTTGTCTCACTAAGAGGAATATGCAATAGTCGATTTATTGTAACAGACTACATGAGTTGATTCAAAATATTGGAAGCAATCACACCTTACTATTAGTTTAACATGAATGTCCAACTTCACCCCCGTATTATTTTAATATATTGCAAAGCAACTAGAACAAACCTGTAAGGAGGACACAGAGCAAACGTCAGAAAATCAAGCAATCCACTTATAACTAAAACCCCAGTAGAACGAATATAGAAGAAAAGTTTTCATGGTTAATCTATTTCTTGTGTTTAGTTAGAAAGGAGGTTCAAATAAGAAAGGCAGTTGCTACGAATCACTTGCTGGGTTTTGCAAGGGAATTTCTCTTCCAAAACAAAGCTATATACATACAAGAGGGATGGAAAAATAAAATGCAAGGGTTCAGCATAGATTATAGGCAACCAACACCGCACATCTTACCACATTTATCGTGAGAATTTCCAACAAACTGCTTAGAAATTTTTCAGAGGATAACAAAGAGCTTTTGTTTATCTGTTCTTGTCGAATGTCATAGTTATCGTGCGTTGGCTATATAAAAAAACAGAATTGGTTTCGATAAAATTGGATCCTGTTAACATTCAGATTTCGAAGTTGGCTGAGTTTATGTGGATTGCAAGTTAAAGGGGTAACACTAATGACAGTGACAGATTTGGCAACATATTACCAGGAAATTCATCGTTAAAGTGTTGGCGCTTTCCTTTATACGGAAAAAAACGGCCAGACCGGTCCTATTGTTGATCTCGGTACAGACAGATTACTGGTATTTTAGAGTGTTTCAAGAACTCTGCGTTCAAGTATATCGTTACTTGCATCTGTCTAGCTCGGAAATTTCGCAACTATATTCTTAACGAAATACTCTATTTTAAATTTAAATATGACCGGTCTGACCATTTTGGCCGCTTAAAGGAAAGCCCTCTCTTTACCTGCATCAGAGCACACAGCATGTCGACAGCGGCGTGAGTCACGGCTTCATTATTCCTCTTCAAAGCTTTCACAGTTTTCACACCAACCTTCTCATAGAAGCTGTAAAAACAAAACAGAAACACGGTGTAGAGAAAGTGAGCTGGTTGAGTAAACAGCGTGTGTTATGGTTAAAGATAAACGTTTCTCACCTAGTGAGCGTTGTGAAACCTGCTTTGGATCCAACCTAATGTCTCAAAGCGTGAAACAGTGCTTCGAGATCTTTATCTGATATTTTGTTTTGGTCTCCTGCAAATAGACGAGACATTTTAACTATTTTATGTATATATTGAACACCTGTGAAGGTAATAGCAGTCAGAATATGTATATTTTAGGGTTGAACACTAAATATATTTATTGGCAAAGATATACCTTCGTGAGCAATGAGCATTGTGATGGCATTAATGATAAGTCTTTCTTTATTCTCCAGGAAAAGTCCTTACAAAATATTTAAAATCGTTTGAAATATATATTGGATTTTAAAAGACTTAATATTCCAGCCGTACTTCTGGCGAGAAAATTTCAAATCTACCATTTCATGGATTCGGACCCAGTCAACTCAGCAACCAGAGTTACCGCAGCGTAGTCCCTAGGCCTCTTAACGTTCCTTATATGCGGCGAGGCGGGAACTGAGAGGCCTAGAACAAAATGTTTTGTATTTTGGATAAAGTGGGGACTTTCTGTATTGAGGTCAGTTTACGATCCACGACGCGGTTAACTGGCCTTGTTCGACGACGCTAGTCAAATATTTGCTTGAAATAACCTACGGGATATTAATTATACTGTCAGGACTTCGAAATATTCATACAAACGTTTCAATGTCATTTGCTGTCGACGCTATCGGCTATCAAGTAAACTCGAGTCCGTACGTACATGGTTATGATTATAATAAGCTTCAATCTGCCAATTTAAATTATTCTCGCTTCCTTTATAACGATTATTGTTGTAAATCTAGGTCAACTAATGCATACTAAAATATGCAGAAAACTAACGTGCGTATGAAAAACACGTGAGTGGAAAACAGCCTTAATCCAGATTTTGACAGAACATTAAAACTCAGTAAAAATGCAATATTCTCTACACAGGATTTTGTCTGCAGAAAAGTACAAAATAAGAAATTGTCAACTTACGTCTTGGGTGACTGCATGAAGTAGACCGCTGTAGGAAATATTGCAGTTAAATCTCTACACATCTTCGGTTAAATTTCCTGCAAGGAACCAGTAATAAGACAATATCAGCTTTTGGAGATATTTCAAAAATTTAAAGTGAAATAAAAAGAGAAATATTTTACCTGGAGACGCAGCGAGGAATTTTAAATGACTGCTTTCTACTTCTTCGTCCACAACGTTATACAATGGACCCCAACGATAACCTTGAAAAATATATCATCTTAAAAAAACAATTCTTCTTTTGCTGTATGTGATGTATTGGACTGAATAATAGGAATACCTGACGAGAAGTGTAATTGTTTGTGTGTTATATAAGATCCCATACGTCAGGAGGAGAATGAAATGAGGGTTCGTATTTACGGCAATCTAGCAGTGTGAGATTTTCATCAGGAAAATTTTGACCATAATTTTCGCTCAATCATCTATAAAAAAGCATACAGTACCGTCTCTTCGTTGGGGTCGTTTTTACACAAACATCTCCATTTCCACTGCCTCTAACCCCGTGTAGCTAACCAGCCAATAATATGTCCCTAGATTGAGTGAAATACAAACATTCAGAACAAGAAATATTTTATATAGCTTCATACAAAATCTGCTTTTTTAAACTACCTGTCGGGAGACGAGTAATTTCTCAGCTGACCGCTTGTGTATTCCAGCCCGAACAACTGAGGATGGTCTCGATAGCTAATTATTGAAAATATCTGACAGAAAAAGAAGTTTTAAAACTATGATATACTATAATACACAAGTCTTAACCAAACGGTATATTCTGGAAAGTAACTGCAAAAATAAAACTATTTTAAGTCGGCTGGATACTTTTTTGCAATTGGACATGTTCAAAATGGAAACGTGAAATAAAAAAGATGATAAAAGCAGTAAACTTGAATCCAGGTCAGAAGACATGGAGAGTTTGGAGTGTTTGGAGTGTTTGGAGTGTTTGGAGTGTTTGGAGTGTTTGGAGTGTTTGGAGTGTTTGGAGTGTTTGGAGTGTTTGGAGTGTTTGGAGTGTTTTTTTTTTTCTTTCAAGGTCTGAGATGAACAATTACTGGAACTGACATGGAATGTCGCATGACTTACTGAGCTAAGGGGATGAAGGCTGACGATGTTGAACATATATTATAGTAATAATAGTTTATAGTTTATTATATATTATAGTAATAGAGTTGATGTTCGCGGGCATAAATGTGTTTTTGGCCCTCCTCGCGGAACACATTTTAACCCTCGCTACGCTCGGGCTAAAATGAGTTCGAAGTCGGGCCAAAAACACATTTATGACCGCGAACATCAACTCTATTTATATTATTATCATTATAACATACACATGAGTATATACAAAATTAGTAAAATACAATAATTAGTAAATACAATAATTAGTAAATACAAAATTAGTAAAATACAATAATTAGTAAATAGATTTGAATAAATATAGTTCACCTGGTGCAAGGCACTTTTTAATGATAACTCCAAGCTTATACTTTCTGGATAATTTAATACATTCTATAGGGTTTAATGATCAATATAGGGATAAGTATCATAAATTGTTTGGCTGTTGGGGTTTATAAACTATCAAAACTACAAAATTACATCCTGTCAAAATTTTGAATTTCTAAATAATGCCGGGTTTATGGTCATTTGAATTTGCTTGCTACTTTTATAATATGCAAAAAAGTAGACGGTAGACACTGATTTTAATTTCAAATTTATAATATTTCGAAAATATATTATGCATTATTATATATAACATACCTTGAATAAATTTGAAGTTTTACATGATTCAAGAACATTTTCATTTGTATACCGAACTGTTTCGCCTTTGGATTTGATTCCGTTCATTAGTCAAAGTACACTTCAAGATGTCGGGCTTCCCTTCAAAATTGTCGAGGCCAGGGATATGACGGTGCTAGTGCTGTGTCCAGCCAGGTAAAAGGTATTTCTGGGAGAATATTAGAGAAAAACCCGAAGGCGTTGCATGTTCATTACTCCAGTCATCGTTTAAACCTTATTGTTGCCAAAGCGTGTTCAATTCTTCCAGTGAAAAATATGTTGAGTCAGGCACAAAATATCGCCAGCTTTTTTATCAGTTTCCCTATCCGCTCACAGTATCTAAGTAAAAAGATGAAAGAGTTTGGTTTAACCCGTAACAAGCTCGCAAAGCCTTCCACGACACGATGGGTAGAACGAATAAGATCCCGCGATGGTTGTTTGGATGCATTCAAAGTTATCTACGAAACACTCAATTTTATGCAGTTTGGAGGATCGCAGGAAGAGCCATTTCCTAGATTAGATAGTGACGCACAGTCTCATTTTCGCAACGTGGAGAAATTTGAATTTATGGCTGCTCTCATTATCACCCAACATGTTCTGGATCATACTTTGTCATTGACGGTCCAATTAAAGAAGAAAAAAAAATCGATATTGCGGAATCAATAAAACAGATTAATCTTTTAAAGGATGAAATGGCAAAACTGCGTGCCTCTGTAGATTTATTCCACAATGAATACTACGACAAGCTGTTGGAATTAGCTAATAACCTCGACGTGGCTGAGTGTTTTCCCCGGGTAGGTAAAGATCAAACAAAATGTGATAATCATCGTACCAGTACAGCAGGTGGTTACAACAGATTAACAGTAACCATTAAGAGTCGTGCATAGGCCACGTGATAACGAAACATTCTGAGCTCATCAATGAACAATTGTAAAGGTTTTATTGTAACTCATAGGAAAACCTGAGGATATATTTTGTAAAATCTATTATATTACGAGTGTCTTTTCCTAAGTCTACCGACCCCTGAATTCCCCACGCTATCGTCACCCTGTAATAAATAGTAACGTTGCAAGTCCTCACCTTCAACCACAAGGATTAAATTACGTAATTCGAAGTGCAAAATTGAGATTACCGGTTTCTGAGTTTACCGGTTTATAATGCTCAGTATTTAATGATCCGTAAGACCAATTTATCATTATTATTACTTGACTTACGGATTCATTAAGTTTATCCTCGTTTTAACTCAAAAAAGTTTTCAAAGGACTTGCATCCAGAAGGGATTTACCAGGAACAGGCTAAAATTAAACAGATGTTGAGATTAATGCACGATGATGATTCGTGATCTTAAAATTGCTACCTTTTGAAACTCTTCACGAGTTAATAAGCCTTGACTGTTTCCTGTGAAAGAAAAATAGGTAAATATAGTCATATTATAATATATATTTCCTCCATATTGCAAAGGTAATTTCGCTTGCCTTCAGTTTCTTCCTTGTGTAAAACAGTGTCTTTGGAATCTGGTACGACATCAATCTGAAACGATTGTAAAATGAAAAACCTAGTCTAAATCAAAGATCTCTTTCTTTTCTGCTTCCCCTGCCAGTCATGTTAGTAGCAATGTAAGGATGGATAGTGAATGTTCTTGCACGAAATAAATTTCATGCAAGCGAGTTTGAAGAGAAATTCTTACCATAAAAGCGCTTGGTCCATATCTCGGATTACGACTCAAATATCGAGTTCGTTGAACAAATGCCGAACCAAGATTCAACTTTTGACCGGAATCTTGTAATAAAATCGACCAGGGTGAAGATCTGCCGTGTTCTGTAAGCAGCATCTTTTGTTCTGCGCTGTCTAAAATGCAGGCAAATAATTTTTTCATTTCGTAAATGCGCGAACAATGGCCGATCTGTTTTAACATTACAAACCTGACTCCTTGAGTTCGGTTTTCTTCATTTCAACATCATCCCGGGTATCTTCAATATTAGTTTCCTCATCTTCTCTACACGATGCGAGGCGATCTTTGACAAGATCTACAATCAATGTACGCTGTCTGTGCTCTTGCTAAGAAGTTCTGTTGTAGTTTCAAGGCGTTGTCTGGCTCCTTCTTTATTGAGTTCGGCCGATAAATCATCTGAAATACAACAATATCAATTTGACATTCCGCCAACGGAATGCCCAACCGAAACATTGAACAGGTTTGACCCATCGTTGACAAGTTGTGGGCGAAAACATTCAGAGCACAATTTGACTGAGAAAATAAATGGGCTTACCAAAGAGTTGTTTTGGAATTAAACTTTCATAAATCTCAGTCTTTCCCACCGCTGGTCGTCACAAGATGTTTGAGTCACAAGATTTCTGTACTGAGCATACGGTACCAGTGGCCTTTAAATCGTTGGTAAGAAGGTCAGATGCTTTGGTATCGAATTTTGTGTTTGGCACCTGGCTAGAATCATCTGCACGAGTTTTGCTATCAGTTGAAGAAGCCTGGAAATGACAAATACGTTCCTAAGAGCTTTCACTAGAAGAATATTAAAACTTGGTCGCTCTTGCAAATATATCTATTGAAAATTCAGCAAGCAATCCCCGTGGCAATAGAATGACATGTGGACTTACTTTCGTAATAAATGGCACGAATTGTTTTCTTAACAATAGCGGACAGTTGACAAACCAGGATGAAATGACATTATCAGCAAGAGCTACGGTGTATTGAGAGTATCTAAGGTGAAACATATCAGTTCGTTTATATTTTAATCATTTTGACAAAACCAATAATAAAAAGTTTCAGATGTTATCGCGTTGAGCCAACTTCGATGATTCTGTGTAAGGCAAACATATTCCAAAGACTTGTTTCAACTGGATCGCTGTGAAGTTTTTGTACAAAGCACAAAGCTGTTACAATGCGATTTAAACGATTTAAAAGAATGCTACCAACTTTTCGCCGAATACGATTGTGTGTTTACACAACCTAGCTCTCTTTGGGGGTACATTGATATTTTGTAACAGATTTCATAATTTACGTAACTTCAAGAAACATACCAGAGGGAAATTCTAGCAGTGGTATGGCAACTTGAGACTTTGGCGAAAGTTTAGTAAACTTTTCCAGATATTGTGGGAGCAATCTAAGGACAGAAAATTTAGTAATTATTACTTAAAAAATCATATATTTGTGAAGGAGTATCTCGCATCACAAGAGACGTTACGTTTAGGCTGGAGTTTATTGAAAAACGTTTCTGTAAATTCACTGAGCACATTATCAAGGCACGATTTCAAATATCTCCAAAGAAATAAACTTCTAAAACGCTGCAACTACTTAAATCAACTTCATTCTTACAAAGTGCTAATGGACATAAAAAACCGTCTCAAATTCCAGACTATTTTAAGTAGCCATACCTTGCCATAACTGAAGGCATTTCTAACATACATATGGTGAGACAAGATACGCTTAACGTCGCGAAATGAGCAACCAAATACGCATTAGACAACACTAGACGAAATATACAACAACGTTTAAGCAAGAACAGACAACTGCTGAAAATAAAGTCACGCAGATTCTTACCTGTTCATCTTGACCAATAAAAATGTGGTACGTACACAGCTCCGTTAATACCTGCACGTGTTACAATAAAATATCCAATTAAATCATTAGTATGGTATGATATAATTATGGTATAAATTGGTTATGGTATGGTGTGATATAATTATGGTATGATATGCATAGTTATGGTATGGTATGATTTCGTTATGGTATGGTATGGTGTGATATTATTATGGTAAGATATGGTTATCGTATGGTATGATTTAGTTATGGTTAGTTATGGTATGATATGATTATATGATATGATTATATGATATGATTATATGATATGATTATATGATATGATATGGTATGGTTATGGTATGGTATGGTTTTGGTATATTTATGGTAAGATATTATGATATATGCAAAAAACTGATTGATAAGAACCGTACTGGAAAAATTCTAGCGTACAAATTAGGTCGGCGCATATCATTAGGAACACGAAATATTCCAGGAAGAAAATCGTAATTTGAAACCTGAATGCAAAGTAAAATTTTTAGTTCAGGATTTTGGTGTGAAAGTACACAACTTCACTTCCCTTCCCATTTTAGAGAAGACTGTAGATATTGAACGTAAATATTGCTTTAAAGAAAGTATCAAGTTTTTATCTTGCAGTGCCTCTGGAAAGTTCCTCAGAACAACATCCAACACCTCCCATTCCAATTCCTAGAAAATGAAGAAAGTTGAACTTCAATCGAAACTTAATGCCAGATGATATATTATGATAGAAAAGTTTACCTGTTGTAAGCACACAAGAATAACATTCATCGCCTCGCTGTAAGGCAGTGAAACAATCCCGTTTGTCTTATCTTCTGCAGAACTAAAACAAAAATGAGAATGTATTACGCAAACAAGAAAAGGAATTTTGGAAGCAGAATACCTGACATACGTGGCACTATCGTCATTAACCAACCTTTTCTTTCAGAACAAACAAAAATACGAAGTGAATTAAACTTTTCTACTTTTGTCTTGCACAAGGCCTAGACGTTGTCAGCTCGCAGACTGAGGAAACATTGAAGAATCTTTAAGAAAACACAATGTGAGACATCATAAAAAATCGCGAGAAATAAAATTGAATTTGCCTTACCGAAAGCCGTATTTCCGATGCATTATACGTCCGATAGCCATTGTCATAATGAGTTTTTATGTGGTACACTAATATATTGAATATTCGTTCGGCTCGTTCTTGAGGTTTACGAAACAATTTCATCTGCAAAAATAGAATGAAATTACTGAAAGAGAAGCAAGTGTGGCATTAAATTACACTTATTTTTGTTCACGAAAATAACTTCATCACAATGAACGAATATGTGTGGACAATCTCTGCATGTCCTTCATTACCTTGAACAAGCGTACTAATCCTAATACAGCCTCCTTGATGTCTTTCTATGCTGTTTCATCCTGAGGCTGCAGCAACAAAGACAAATTACAGTGATTAGATGTAATTTTATGTCTCTAGATGTTCCTACATATACCTTGCAGTCTCTATAATTACCTTACATGTTCTTTACATGACGGCTTAACGTATCGCTTGAGAGGATCAACTGGACAGTGGCAATCTGGAATTGATAAATGAAATATATATCCTTTTACTTCACTGATGCGTTTGCATTCACGACCCCCGTGTAAAACGATCCAATTTGCGGATATATAGTTAGGTTCAGGTCAGGAAGCTTTCACTGATAAGAAAGAGTTTTCTATTGAAGTACAGTATCAGCTCATCACGAATGAAGAGGGAAATTGGAGTGGAGAAATGAAACCGTCTGAAAATGATTGTATTGAGTACCTTCTCGATTATATGCAAAACATCGCAAACTTTCGGTGAATCAGAGGATTCAATAACATCGACCAGAAGCTGGACAGCTCGGATCCGCACAGAAATATCCCGATCTTTGACAATGTGGTCTAAATGTGGCAACACTGAATTCTCAAGTATTTCTTCCTGTAAAAAACAAGGAGTTATAAAACTAGAAAAAGATTCATAATATCGCTAATGTCTAGAAAAATGGACTAAAATTTATTCAAAGTACTAAAATTTTATACCTCATATAGTGGAGATAACGTTCCTAATATGTTACAAAGCACATTTAGAGCTTTAATTCGGTTGGCCGTCCTCTCTTCACATCTAAAAAAAATTCCCATTAGGATAAGACTGAGGCTACATAGAAATACACCACGAACTTAAAAAAATCAACATACCAAAATATTACATTTTTACATAACAAAATATAAAGAAAAAAGAAGACCACACACTTGAAGTATTTCTCCACCAAATCTTTAATATTTTCAAACCAGTTTTCGCAGTAAGGATGAAGAGACTGGGAACGATGAAAACCAGGAGAATAACTGAGGATTACTGCAAACAACGACATTTCATTTAGCTGCAAACAACGACATTTTATTTAGCTAAGTGGATTCCGTTAGATTTCATATATTTTATTAATTTTGTCCTCAAAGAAAGTCATAAAATTGTTAGCTAGATTCTCATCAGATTGGCACACAGATATTGAGAATCAGGGGTATAATGTAGTAACTTTCCAACGGTTTTAAATAATTTCTTTTGGTCACTCCCATTATCTCTAACAATTTCAGAATAATAACGAGTACGACTTTCCTATAATAGCTCACTGACACGGCGACATTGCTGACTGTATTTTAGACGATCACAGGATTGTCTTGACTTACGCCATACCCGCTCGAGTTTCCTTCTGATACGTTTTTCGTTTTTAATTTGTTCAGTGTACCAAGGTGCAGCTGGACGAATAATTATCTCTCTGGAAATAAGTGGTACATGATGATCCAGAATTTTGGGCAGCTCCGAGTTGTACTGGTTGACTTTCGCACTTATATCAGCCGTGTTCCCAGTGTTAATCGGAGATAGCCTAATTTCATTAAGGAACGAGTCCATATTGATTGCTTTAATTTTACGTGACTCCACGACCCTTCTCTGAAACAATGGTTTTTTAAAATTGAGTTCATATGTAACCGTGTAATGGTCAGATATAGATGGATCATGAACGTCAATAGATTGAACAATATTTTCCTCATGGCGAGACAAGATAAGGTCTAACGTGTGACCAGCAAAGTGTGTTGGTTGTTGTACACGTTGTTCCAGATTAAAAGAATCAACAAGATTGAGAATTTTTTTGTTGTTAATTCCGACTTATCGTCTACATGGAGGTCGATATAATACGATTATATTTAGAATTTGAGATGACACATTGATTTGCATACCCATCACTTCGAAAGACTTAATGTGTGAGAACATTTTCGCCGAGTCCAGCTTCACTTTTAAAGTGTTGTTGTATAGTATACCAATGCCTCCCCCTCTACCTTGTTGTCTCGAGATATTGTTAAAGGAGTAGCCCTTCGGGGTGAAATTCCCAAAAGATATATGATCAAATTTGTCAGGGTGAAGCCAGGTTTCTGTAATCGCAAATATATCAAATTCATTCTCAACCACATAGTCTTTGACTAAATTCGCTTTGTTCCGAATAGACCGCAGTTGAGAAGACCAAAAGAACAAAGCTGAGTAACAGCTGTATCAGGAGTGTTGGCAATGCCTGATAAAGGAATATTGATGAGATTGATTCTCTTAATATAATTTCTGCCATATATATTTACAGGCTTTGGGACACGGTCCGTGATTCTAACAGGGATAGCTTCCTGATGATTTGCAGGATGATAGTGATTGTATAGTGTGGCGGTGGTGTTTGCGAAGTAGGTATTATAGCAAATATTCCTATAGGTCATATGGAACAACCAACCTTTCTGTAGATTCAACTGCCCAAGCATTGAACTAAGCTCCTCAGGATTATTAGCGGGTCGAAACGTGTTCATCAAACGTAACTGCTTTCGATGTTGATACATCTCATCCGACTGATTATTATCAAAAGATTGAGGACCAGGATTAGACGAAACATCCACACACATTGTTAGATCCTGCTTGAAGGCTTCGTACACAGGACTAGACTAACAAATCCATGTTTCGTTTCTTTAGCAATCGCAAATGAGACTTTGTATTTAGATTCAAAACCAACTCGTTGTATGTTGACCCGACATCGAAAAGCAATATCTCCACAAATACTCAAGGTTATGCCATCCGCAGCCAATCCATCCAAATCCGTGCAATTAGTACTCTTAAATGCCATATTAATTGGTCGAGATGTACGAAACTCGTTAGATGAGATAAATATCATAAAAAATATATAGAGCTGCCGACCAACCGACATATTGGTCGTGAATTAAGCAGTACGAAAACACAATATTCATTTCCATACACCAAAAGATGGTGATTCAATGATAACATCACGTTATCAGCTTTAGAGAATTTCTTTAAAAACTTGTTTAACGAATCGGATAGAAGCAAACGGGAACGAGAAGAAGAAGAAGTTGTGAAATCATTGTAAGTGTGTTTATTTCTATTTAAACCCGACAACTTTACTTGTTCAGGGAAAGACATATTAGAGTTGTTTACAAGTAAAAGCTATGTACACACACCTTGGGTGGTGGTGGACAAAATATTGAATCATTGGTTATTTTTATTCTAGATCACTAGCTGCCTGTGAAGGAACATACAAAATTTTACTAGAATGCTACAAAAACAGCTGGATTGAAGGTTGTCAAACTGAAATGGTCTCCCAAGTGGCAAATCGATTGCTCGAATCCTACCATAACCGTGTTTCATTATAAATCTGTGAAAAGGATAAAGTAAATTAAATGAACATGGCCGTTCAGCACAGAACTTGTAGTCGATTGGAGAAGACAATTGTCTCCCAAGCGGTAAATCGATGGTTCGAATCCTACCATAACCGATTTTCATTATAAACTTCGTCAAAGAAATACAGTAATTAAATAACCATGGCCATTCCCCATAAGATCTGTGTAGTGGCTAATGCAATTGTCTCCCAAGTGTTAAATCGATGGTTCGAATCCTGCCATGACCTTTTTTCATTATGAACTTCGTGAAAAGAATAAAGTAAACTAAATAACCATGGCCGTTCAGCACAAGACCTTGCAGACTAGTGGCTAAGACAACTGTCTCCTAAGTAGTAAATCGATGTTTCGAATCCTACCAAAACCATTTTTTATTATGAACTTCATGAAAAGAATGAAGTAAACTAAATAACCATGGGCATCCAGCACAAGACCTTTTGGTCTAGTGGCGAAGACGATGGTCTCCCATGTGTTAAATCGATGGTTCGAATCCTACCATAACCGTTTTTTCATTATGATCTTCGTGAAAACGATAAAGTAGATCAAATAAACATAGCCGTTCCCCGAAAACTTGTGGTCTAGTGGCCAAGACAATTTTCTCCAAAGTTTTAAATCGATATTTGGAATCCTGCCAAAACTATTTTTTATTGTGAACTTCGTAAAAGGATAAAGTAAACTAAATAACCATGGCCATCCAGCACAAGATCTTGCAGTCTAGTGGCGAGGACAATGGTCTCAGAAGTGGTAAATCGATGGTTCGAATCCTACCATAACCGTTTTTCATTATGAACTTCGTACAAAGGGTATCGCTTCAAGAAGCTTTGGTTCTAAATGATGTTTTGCCTCCTCACCTTTTAGCAGATGCTTTTAATAAAGCCTTAATTTTTGGGTACAGTTAATAAGAAACGCGATACGACTTTAATTGTGACAAGTATACTCAGTTCAACACTTGGTTTATTATGGAATAAGGTCATAGCCTCGACGGCAGACAAACTGAAAGACGGCGAAATTCGTAAGATTGTCGTACGCGAGTTAAATGATATCAAGTCTAAAATCGATGGCCTTTCTAGATCAACTTCACTCGCCAGTTATAATTTTCTAGAAGAAGGAGTAGAGTTACTCAGTGTTTCTCTCGATAAATCAAATCTTGAGCAGAAAGAGAGCGAAACTCAGGACGAACCAGGTGAACTTTCGAGCGTTATTCTGTCTGGTATCTTAAACCAAGCAATAGAGCTTCCTCCAGCCAGGAAAAAGCTTAAAATCAACTCGGACAGAGAGTTAGAAACTGCGAGAAAAAGATTCGAGGAAGCGCGCAAGGCAGCAACCACTGCTTTCTGGAATGAGGCATTTAGTATCGAAGATCGAATTTTTGCAGCGAAGCTACGAATAGTTTCAAAAATAGTGGAACATCTCGATTGTCCTGAGACCGCAATCACCGAATGTTTATCGTTTTGGAAGAAGCTGCATAGCTTACAAGCCATTCAACTGATTCAAGAGATATTCTCAGTGTCTTTGAACGATGGAGTCAAATCGTTGTTGAATAAAACTCAACGGGTGGAGAACGTCTGTCGGTTATGTTAATCAACTATGTTTTGTTTCAATATGTTTGCAAATTCAGTAATAAATGTTCATTTGAAGTGTCCGCCTGCATGCCAACGATTGAACTTCCCACTCGCAGTTTTCATCCAATAATAAGCTGGCACGAAATTTCAGCAAGAAATTCTATAAAAGAGGAATTGCCTCATCCTCCAAACGAACAGACCCTTCATGAAAAAAAAGAGCTTCTCCATATGCTGTGAAAAGTCAGGGGGTGTTCTTACTTTCCCTCGTACTCCGCCTTATTAGAAAATCATGATTATCCAGGAGGAAGGAAAAATTAAACAGATTGAATTACCTGAAATTACAGGCAATATTTTAATGGCCCTTTCTGTTGATATCAATAACAATGTTTACGTGCTAAAAACATACTGGTGAAGGATTCCTGTTGACGATATTGAACGAGAATTACAATGTAAAAGCAGAAGACAAATTAGATTTGCTCGAGGACAAAATATCTTCTGTAGTTAGAATCGCAATATGCAAAGACGATGATATCATCATCATCCAACACAGAGGCCTGATGTGTATGTTTGTAACAAGATGTGTCAATTGAAATACAAATTTGACAACGACTCAAGTGAGGCATTTTCATTGAGTATTTCCCAGCAGAATGAAATCATGATACCAACAAACGATCATACGGCAGTTCAAAATACACCAAGGAAGGAAATCTGAAGACAACAATAAAAGTCCCAGACCATCATAAAGTTGTCAGAGTGGCATTTCACTAGGTTATTTGTAAAATATTGGTTCTAACCGTGGTAGGGGAAAAAATTCCTATTTCTTTCTGCGCTACCCTGAAGCAGGCGGGAAGCTGGAAACTCTTACCTTCTTTTGTAAAGTTGTCGATGTGCAGTATCCATATCTGGTATCCCAATGGCCCTATTGTTGTTGTAAGAGAAGGAAACTTCACTTACCTATGATGAGACTCAATTGTTATAAACAACCATTTTCTGCCTAAAACACAGTAAATATACTACCGCTACTTTCCTGAAACAGTAACAGGAACCTTTCAATAAACTAAAGTAAAGCAAACAATAGATGTTGCTAGATTTATAAAATTTGTGAGCTGTTTCATTCACGTGGTCTTGTTTCCGTTGTAAGGAACACAAGCGTAACTTATATTTAAATATTGATCCAAAAAACGTTCTTTGATCTTGAAATTAAATTAAAGATAATCATGTTTTTGTCTATCGTTTTATGCCAAATTTTTCCAGGCTTATTTTTTCGGTGAAGCCAAAAAACGACTTAATAATTATGACGAAGTTTCTATCCCATGTGCATGATGATACGATTTTAATTCAACGCCAATGTTTCTTCATATGAATTGATTTTTGTATCAAATAACCGAAGACATGCGGATCTCGTTCAAGTAAACTTTCCTATTCATAATGGAATATTGAGGGTACGTGACATTTTACTAAACCTTTGTGACGATTTGCTGACAAGTGCAATTTTCGTAATTCGGGTGTGTGTGTACATTGACATATTCCAACTTCGCAGGCCAGGCTATTCTACCTACGCTCCACGACCCACGCTGCGGCGAAAACCCTGGTTAAGGCTGGTCATGTGATAGCGCAAAAATTTTTAATTAGCGGTTAGTTCATATGCAAGGGAGGGGCGGAAAAGGGCTATCTTTTAAAGGCTATTTCCACTTCAGGAAAATTCTCTTTGGATCGGCAGGGAAAAGTTCTCTTTTGTATAAACGCCGCCTGAGAACTCAGCGACAAAAGAAATTTTACTGTCCATTCCGATCCAAAGGAGATTTTTCCTGAGTGGAAACTAGCCTTAAAACCAGTTACGGGGAATCGAGGAAGGGAACGGGGGACGATAAAACAAGGAATAGGAAAAGCCAGAATCTTTAAACAAGGAAAGGAAAAGCCGAATCTTTAAATCAAGGAATGAGAAAAGCCGGAATCTTAAAAACAAAGAATGGAAGAGCCGAAATTTTTAACAGAATGAGAAAGCCGGATCTTTAAAACAAGGAAGAGAAAGCCGGAATCTTAAAACAAGGATAGAGAAAAGCCGGAATCTTACGGCTGGAAGTTTGTAACTAAATTAGTTTCTCAATTTCCACGCGAATACAAAATATGGCAATTTGGCATGGCTATTTTCCGTATTTTACCAATTAAATTGTCAAAATCTTTTCCGTCAGTTCACTCAATTGCTTTCAAAGAAGATGCTCGAAAATTTTGTCAACGGTTATCAGTATGGTAACCGGTGCTCTAATTGGTTTTGGAAAGGCGATCGCCCTTTTTGTGCACTGAAATCCATTCATCCCGTTTCCAGTCCAACGGTCACACTCCATGTCGGATTACTTATTGTATAATGCATTAAGCTTGCCTCCTCCGCAGGCATCTCTTATGTATTTATATTAGGCATTTATAATTGGCTTTGGTTAGCTTTGTCGGGGAGCGAGAAAAAAAATTGCTGATCTCTCCCACTTTTTCCTTGCCTTCCCCGACACAGCTAACCCAAGCGAAATATAAATGCCTAATATTAATACATAAGATATGCTTGCGGAGGAGGCTAGCATTAAGCATAGTAGAGACTATCTTTCGTTAAGCAATAGGAGGTATAATATCGGGTCCTGTAGCCTTGTTGGGATTTAGCTCTCGTAATGAACCCAAAACGTCAGAACATGTAATCTCTCTAAAGCTGAATAAATTATCGTACTATTTATCTTGAATTTTACTACGCTACTAGTTGTGTGTAGGGTATTGAGCGTTGCATTTCAATACATGAATCGGTGCTGTTATCAGAAAAAATCCATAACTTATCTACTCGTTCACATATATCCAAAAAGAAGATGGCAGCAGCAATTAAAAAATGTAAACATGTCTTAATATGTACCTCTCCAATACCGACATCTCTCTGATATGAACATATCAAGTCAAGTCCGGAATTGCAAGTTAACCCATCCCCTGCTAATGATTGATTTATGCAAGTGCGTGAAGAGATAAACAATTGTGATATCAACAGCCCGTGTAACTCAGGTATATTTACTATCAAGGCCCTGTAAAGGAGTTTGTGTGCATTTCATGCAAAACAGGTTATCTCAATTGTTTTAGGGTAAAATGACCATGGCGGTCATAACCGCCATAGCTCTAAATCCTGAATTATCAAAGCTACAGTCTTTCTGAATTGCTTATATGGTTCAGAATGGTTGCTTTTAGGGGTGGTCACTGGAGGGTGAAATTATCATCAGTTTTATATTTTACAAGCAAATTATGTTTACCATTCCAGGTCAACTGCTAATTAGGCATAAAATTACTGATTCACCCGGAAAAGTCTAATTTTTTCTATTTCTAAAAATGTTCGCCATATTATGAAAAAAATGCTTTTAATATATTTATTATAAATTTCCAAAGAAATAACGATGTTTTGTTGCGATACGACATATTTCATTTCACTTAACCCCCACTAAAACACAATTTCAGCAATATTTTGCAAATTTAATCGCTGTTTTTCGTCGTCCGTCGCAAGCGCCTTCTAAACATGGTACTCTAACACGACTCTAGTTGACTAAAGAATTCTTTTCGCCATTGATTTCATCAATTATGTCGCCATTGCAATGGCATAATCCTCAACAACTCCACCAAGTCCACCTTCGTCATCAAGCCATTTTCAATATTGTAGTAAATCACATCTGTAAGTCAAAAGCAATTGCTTGTCAATACAAAACAACTTTATACTGAAATATGTAAAGTAGAATGGATATTAGAATAAAAACAAATTAAAAAAAAAATGTTCGTGATATTTGTAGCAATACAATCGACTTGCAAACTTCAACAAATGTTTTAATTCCCATCGACAACTCTGGTGACGGGTTGCAAATTTTAAGGTTGGGAAGGTTTGACTTGGCTTTCTTTGATAATTTTCCACTTGGTGAGTTTTTCTCTCCAAATGTTGCACTTTCTCTTCATGTCATAGATGTTTCAAAATATAAAGTGATTTTTTTTATAGAGATGAATGAAAGAGTGCAATGGAATAATGGTTTTCAGTGGAGGCCTAAAGAGAAGTCTTTCAGCACTTTTTGTAAATAGTATAGCTAGTAATTTTCAATAAGTGACCGTAAGTAAGAACGGGTTCAAACGGCTCACTCCTTTCACTTACTTGCGAATGCCACTACAGAGAGAAAGATACATAAATATATGCGAGTGAATAATACTGATTATTACTGAAAATGAAAAAAATGAGGAATGATCTAGCAACGGCTTCAGCCAGTGCTTCTTCTCTCAGCAATAAAAAACTCCATAATTCGAAACTCGCTAAAGTGCAAAATTAATGTTTCGAAGTTTTCTGAGCGTCATTTAGTAATACCAGCAAAGTGTGTTGAAGGTTTTGAAGTATACGATACTTCATCAAATTTAGATTAAAATTTAAATTACAATTAATGTATCCTACCTTTCATTTGTGCTATCGGAAACTGCAGTAGAACGAGATTGAAGCTATAAACACAAATTGAAAATACCAGTTACGGATTTTTGTTAAGCGTTGCAAAGTATTCTACAAACATCGTGCTTATAAAATGTCTCAATATTTTGAACCATGTTTCATGGTATTTGTTTTCAAGAAATAATAGATGGACAGAAGAAACAAAAATGAGGCTCACATCAAATCTCATAGTTGGAGAAAGAATAAAATTAGACCTCTAGATGTCACCCAACCAGGTTGATCTTTTTTGTTATTTTCGGAATAATTTTATTCATAAAAATTTTATCATGTTCGCTCTCTGTTGTCATTTCCTACCATCTGTTGAGACCTCTGTGCCGCTAGGCAAGCTACAGCGAAAGAGCACTGGCTTCCACTGTGATATCTTATCTGTGAAGTCTTATCAGTGCCCGTTTCGTTGAAGAAACGATGAACCAAGATTCAACTTCGCGTCATAAAATCTTTGAAACATCAGCCCGACTTTCTTCATATTTCAACTGAAGGCATTTCCGTGAAGTACTTTAGATAAAAAAGTCATTTATATCCGGATTGGGTTCCTCCTCCAGGGCAAGAGTCGTGCATTGACCACGTGATAACGAAACATTCTGAGCTCATCAGTGAAGGATGAACAATTGTAAAGGTTTTATTGCAACTCATAAGAATTACCAAAGGATATATTTTGTAAAATCTATTATATTACGAGCGTCTTTCCTTAAGTCTAGCGACCTACATTGTTCCGGTACCGCATGAGAAACTCTAGCTCGAATCCTCTTGATCTGACGTATTCTTTGTAACCAATTACAGCCTAGGTATCTGTAGTTTCTTCTGATTTTGGTGAATAACTGACGCAATCTTAAAAAGAAAAACATTCGTATACCGTCAATATCACATCCGGACATTTAAATTACCCTAAGTTACTGACCAAATTTATTTAACATGCATTGCAATATGACGAACCAACTTCGACAGGTTTTTATCGGAAATAACTCTAGGGCCATAATTTGTATTGTTTAGAATATCCCTGAGTTCATCTTTAACGTTCAAACACACGATATTACTGTCGTTATCAATGGAAATGTCAAATACGTTCCTAAGAGCTTTCACTAGAAGAATATTAAAACTTGGTCGCTCTTGCAAATATATTTGTTGTTTAAGCATGAATACGCTGGGCAGACAGTGTATGCCAATTTAAACAATGATACTGAAAGAATTTTCCTTACCTGACTAATTGAGGCCTCGTTTTTGTTTCTCTAAGCTCAACTTTTAAAACCTCAGGCTCCGTGCCCTTCTGCAGTGAATCATCTCACACAAACACTTTTCCTGCCGAACAATATGCGCATGACATGTTCGAAGTTGCCCGCTTGTTGACTGTAACCGTGATCAACACATTGCCAAGCAACCAACTTCTTGACGCTCCATTGCGCAGGAGTCGTTCAACAACTGCAGTTCTATAAAAACACAAAATAGTCATCTTCCCTGAAACACAGTGCAGAAAAATACGAAACCAACATACAGACCTTTTTGGTTGGGTCAAATAAGAAGAAAATGTATATTTGACCATCATATCACCCACGATTTCCATCATCTCTGAACTAAGTGTGTTGCTTGAGTCTTCCTTTGATTTCTCAAGGGAGTTTGGGAGTGAATGGAATTTGGTGGGGGATTAGTGACTAAGGGTATGGGTTTGCAGCATCTGAAGATATATCTGCGTTGTTAAGACTCTAAAGGAATACAAGGACAAATGATTGAAAACGAGCTTGCATATAAGCAAAATTATGTAACATGAAATGGACAAGTTTATGTAACAACACTGCCTAAGCTGTATAAAGTTTAAACACCACTTCTTAATATCTATTGAAAATTTAGCAAGCAATCTCCGTGGCCATAGAATGACATGTGGACTTACTTTTGTAATCAATGGCACGAATTGTTTTCTTAACAACAGTGGACAGTTGACAAACCAGGATGAAATGACATTATCAGCAAGAGTTACCGTGTATTGAGAGTATCTAAGGTGAAACATATCAGTTCGTTTATATTTTATTCAATTTCACAAAGCCAATAATAAAAAGTTTGAGATGTTATCGCGTTAAACAAACCTCGATGATGCTGTGTGAGGCAAACATATTCCAATGACTTGTTTCAAATGGATCGCTGTGAAGTTTTTGTACTAATCACGAAGCTTTGACAATGCTATTTAAACGTTTTAAAAGAATGTTAGCAACTTTTCGTCGAATACGATTGAGTGTTTATACAACCTAGCTCTCCTTAGGGGGTACATTGATATTTCATAAAAGATTTCTTAATTTACGTAACTTCAAGAAACATACCAGAGAGAAATTCTAACAGTGGTATGACAACTTGAGGCGTTGGCGAAAGTTTAGTAAACTTTTCCAGATATGTTGGGAGCAGCCTAAGGACAGAAAATTTAGAAATTATTACCCAAATAATCTTGTGAAGGAGTATCTCGCATAACAAGAGACGTTACATTTAGGCTGGAGTTTATTGAAAAACATTTCTGTAAATTCACTGAGCACATTATCAAGGCACGATTTCAAATATCTCGAAAGTAATAAACTTCAAAACGCTGCAATTACTTAAATCAACTTCATTCTTTACAAAGTACTAATGGACATAAAAAACGTCTCAAATTCCAGACAATCTTAAGTAGCCATACCTTGCCATAACTGAAGACATTTCTAACATACATATGGTGAGACAAGATACGCTTAACGTCGTGGAATGAGCAACCAAACCAATCTCCAAAGTACGCATCAGACAAAACTAGACGAAATATACAACAACGTTTAAGCGAGAACAGACAACCGCTGAAAATAAAGTGAAGCAGGTTCTTACCTGTTCATCTTGCCCAATAAAAATGTGGTACGTACACAGCTCTGTTAATACCTGCACATGTTACAATAAAAGATCCAATTAAATCATTAGTATAGTATGATATAATTATGGTATAAATTGGTTATGCTATGGTATGGTGTGATATAATTATGGTATGATATGGTTATCGTATGGTATGATTTGGTCATGGTATGGTATGGTATGGTATGGTGTGATATAATTTTAGGATTATATGGTTATCGTATGGTATGATATGGTTATCGTATGGTATGATTTGGTTATGGTTAGTTATGGTATGATATGATTATATGATATGATTATATGATATGATTATATGGTTATGGTTATGGTTATGGTATGGTATGGTTTTGGTATAGTTATGGTAAGATATTATGATAGATGCAAAAAACTGAATGATAAGAACCGTACTGGAAAAATTCTAGCGTACAAATGAGGTCGGCGCATATCATGAGGAACACGAAATAATCCAGGAAGAAAATCATAATTTCAAACCTGAATGCAAAGTAAAATTTTTAGTTCATGATTTTAGTGTGAAAAGTGCACAACTTTACATCCCTTACCATTTTAGATAACACTGTACATATTGAACGTAAGTAGTGCTTTCGAGAATGTATCAAGTTTTTATCTTGCAGTGCCTCCGGAAAGTTTCTCAGAACAACATCCAACACCTCCCATTCCAATTTCTAGAAAATGAAGAAAGTTGAACTTCAATCGAAACTTAATGCCAGATGATATATTATGATAGAAAAGTTTACCTGTTGTAAGCACACAGGAATAACATTCATCGCCTCGCTGTAAGGCAGTGAAACAATCCCGGTTGTCTTATCTTCTGCAGAACTAAAACAAAAATGAGAATGTATTACACTAACAAGAAAAGGAATTTTGGAAGCAGAATAGCTGACATGCCTTGCACTATCATCATTAACCAACGTTTTCCTTTCAGAACAATTAACATACGAAGTGAATTTGACTTTTCCACTTTTGTCTTGCACAAGGCCTTGACGTTGTCAGCTCGCAGACTGAGAAAACATTGAAGAATCTTTACAAAAAAACAATGTAAGATATCATAGAAAAATCGCAAGAAATAACATTGAATTTGGCTTACCACAATTCGTATCTCCGATGCAATAGACGTCCGATAGCCATTGTCATAATGAGTTTTTATGTGGTACACTAATATATTGAATATTCGTTCTGCAATTACATAATAGGAAAGGGAGAATAAAAAAAAAATTTTATATAACATCAGTGTAAAATGAATGATGGAACTGTACAGCAAAATATGGTGTAGGCATAACACGTGGCCCTGCGAAGTAGTTGGCACTAAGAACCATGCTGTCATGCCTGCCATCACCAGATATCATCAGATAATCTTGGTTTTTTAATGTTGAAAATAATCCGTTTTGATACTTTTTCCTATGAAGATATATCACAGGGAATAATTTTTTCCTACAATTATTATATACAAGTACTATAATATCTAATTCCCGTCTGGTCCCTATTAGGCTATTACTCCTGACAATATTGTCGCACAGAAGAAAAACATTAAATATCTCAGCAAGTATTTGGGCTAAAGACCCCGGAATACCAGTAAACGATAGCGGTTAAAACGATTCTTTGAATAGTATATTCCAACCAGCATATAGTTATAACCTGCATTTGTATTATACGTGAAAACAAGAATTAAAATAATAGCTTGCTTTGTTATCTGAAATTACTCACCCATTGCAAGATATATTTTGGAAATTCCATATTTTTTCGCTTTTTTGGTCTCTGTTGTCTTCAAAATGTCTAGAATTTGACATGTTATCATTCTGTTTTAATTCTGAGTAATTCTTGTGTGTAGTATGTGCAAAATAATCAAAGAAAGAGCATTTTATAAGTTCTAAGCGATAATCATTGCTAATCACGTGCTTAAGGCAAGCTCGAATCGGACCTAGGTCAGATTTTCGGCTTTTGGCCCGAAATTTTTATTATTGTGAAATATTATTGCCGGTGATGCGATAATTCATATCATCAGGTATGTTTATATAAAAAATGGGCAAAAATCTTCTAAAGGCTTGATTTTGACGCTAAAGATATCAAAATAATCCTGAATATGTGAGCTAAACCACTGCAACCGGTTTTCGTTTGCATTTGGGCAATATCCAAAGAATTAGGCCGCTTTGATGTGTAATATTGAATATATACAACACGTGAATATCGTAGCTGTGAATAGCTATGTATGCATGGCGGTAAAACGCCGTATTTCCACTGGAATTTGCAATATTTAGCCTTGAAATTTACTACATTTGCGAATTTGTCAGTTTGCTATATTTACTATTATTCCATGCCATGCCCAATTCTACAATATTCTGAAAGGTTCAGTAGTTAAATGTACCACAGAATTCAAGTGCTACAACAGTTTGAAAGATTTACTTGCCTTTTAAATTCCGACTTTCCTGTTCGATGGGGTTCTAAAGCTGGTAGGGGAATAAAGCCTTTTAATAATGATTGAACTGTAATTTCTTGTGAACTTCATGAGAGAAATAATCGAACAAATACACTCATACTGTGATACATTGGCTTGGAATATGCTCCAAAACGTGTGAAATCGAACATTTGTTGTGCAATCACCTTGCAAATATCAAAGAAACGGTATCAAATTTTGAATATAGATTAACCAATCTGATTGGTTTTTATTGAACCAATCGTGGAGTACAAAAATTGACCAATGACAAATTGACCTGTGTACAGAAATAACCAATCAAGTTGTCTTAATTTTGCTGAATTATGCAAGAGCCTACAGGCTATAAAACAGAGCCGTCTGCGACCGTTTTTCTCAGGTAAGTGAGTTCTTTCTTTAGGTAGGATCAAGGTATGTATAATTAATTTTTTAAATAGAAGTAGACCCCGTGGCCCCGCTGTTAGCTAAGAATCTCTGTCCCCGTATCTGGAAACACGGCTCACTGCTTGTCTAACTGTGTTTTGCTTTTCGTTTTCTAGGGAGCTACTAATAATTTTTTTTTGTGTTTTTCAGACAAAGACGATCGTAGTTTAGTTTCAGTATCCAACCCTAAGAAGCCACCCCATATCCATGCCGTCAGTTAAACCCCAGCCAGCAATTGCCTTCATGCTAATTGTGATGCTTCATTTTCTAGGAACAACTCACCATATTTTTTGTCGTTTCAGCTACAGAGTTAGTGGGTTGTGGGTTGTTGGATGTTGTGTCGTCGGTTGTGTGTTTTGTGTTGTGTTGTGTTGTACTGTCTTGTCCTCTACGTTTCGTATTGTCTGCCAGTCGGTTTGGGAGAAGCCCTGTAGCTCTCTCTTTTTCCTGGCCACACAAAGAACACATTTTGCGGATACTCCTTTTTAGGAGTTCATGGGTTCGAATCCCATGAATGTGTCAATTTCGCGCTGATATCTAATGTGGTCCGTCTCAAATACAAAAGCACAACATCCAACGGACAATCTGCATCCTTTCATCACACCAACTACAAGTGTTGTCCTCATACAACAGAATGGAACTTCCAACGGAGCAAAGAGTAACCAATACCCAAGATGAAGTTCTTGTACCTTCTCAAACAGGACAGAATGCGGCACTTGTTAATGAAGTATTCTCGATGTTTAAGGGATCCTCTCAGTTAGACGTCCGATCAGAGGATATTTCAAAGTGGTAAGCTCATTTAAACTTGTGATTACTCTGCGAATACTTCACCCATTTTAATAAATATGAGACCACTAAACTCATTGCTGTCCGGTCGTAAACGGCGCACACAGATAATTTCGGTTTTATCTGGAAGTGTTTTATCAATTCAACTAGAAATTGTATTATCTTAAAGAAAAAACATTTACCTATTTGTATAACTTTAGTTCATTTCAAAAGCTTTCCTATAAGCCAAGATATTTATTGCAGAACTTGTACTTTTTAAATTGAATGTTAGAGAAGCAAAAATACGCAAAGCCTTCCAAAAATCTCGCCTAAAAACCTCCAAATATTTGTAGCTTACATTGGGATCAATATTTTCATATATTTTACTCGAAATACAGTTGCTTTGGCGATTTGTAGTGATATTTCCAACAAATGTGTTTACAAACGGAAACCCGAAAATGTGCATATAATTATCACCATATTAGCGAAAATTTGACAATTATGACCTCTAGGGACAATTTTACCCAGAAATCGATTTCTGGGCTTATTTTACCCCCACGGGGTAGGCAACATTACGTTTTTGACACCTCTAACCTCACGCGACAACCACTTGTGCATGCGGCTGAGCAACGCCTCGCTATACACAATAACAAATAAAAAAATCTATATTTTTCGAGTTTTTCTGCCCATCCTGACTTAAATCCTATCAGAAAAGATAACTAATGCCTTTACAGTTTATATGTAACGGTTAAAAGACGACAGGATAAAAAATAACGAAGAAAATAACGAAATTCCAAAGGCGAGTTATATTTCCATTTTGTAATCCTGTGTAATTTGATATGATTTTTAGAGCTGCACTGCAGTGTCAGGTTAACAGCAATATTGATTAATTTCTTGATTAGAAATTTTCGAGCTATATTTTGGTGGTATTTTGTGCTTTTTAAATTAAACGGATTAATTTCAACATTAAAAAACCAAGATGATTTCATGATATCTGGTGATGGAAGCATGACAGCATGGGTCATAGCGCTAAGTATTATGCGTACACAATATTTCACTGGTGTTATAAAAAAAAGATTTTTTTTCTTCCTTTCCTATTATGTAATTGCATTTACCAATATATATGTAACTGTCAGGGGTTGGAGGTATTATGTGAATATGAAAGAAAACAACCTGCATTTTGTTCTGTATATTCTTGTGTTATAGAAGTCAAAAATACATGCTGTTACTATACTGTATAGGCCCTTGTGATTCATATACAATTATAGTTTCAATTGTGTGATAGTTATGTTCTTGTAATCTCAATTGTAGATTCTATGGCATATAGAGTCGAATTGGTACGGCAAAATATCTTTGAGAATTGAAGTTTATGGCGGTTCTTCAGGTATGTTCTGGCAATTCACTGAAATACTATTTGTTCGCTAAGGAATGTTGTCCCATGGTAGCGGTACGCATGAACCTGGGATATCACAATGCTGATAGCCTCACAACCCTGGACAATAATATAATAATTTACTTGTTCCTTGTGTTTCAATTTTAGATCAAATAAAGTATGGCAACCCAGGAGTTGCTAACAATTATTACCTTTCTCTTATCACTGACTACACCTCCATCCATCGCTGTGCCATACATGGATTTGATGGACTGACATACCAAGCAAGGTAAATATTGCAGGCTACATGGTATATGTTCAGTTTATTATTATGTCATATTAGGACTGTTGGACATTATTTTTTTATTCAGTAATTCCCCTATATGGGAATGTGATAAAATTCGATGTTAACCCCCAAGTAAAGATTTCACAAAATCAATGGAAATAACGCTGTACCTCGACTGGTTTCAATTCTGGAGGAGCCGTGTATGGCAAAATTATATGCATTATCATTTCATTTTTGTTGATGATTGTTCGATGGTGTTTTGGTGCCAGAAGATAATTGATACTAATTATTGGCCCACGTACTGAAGACACATAACATCCCAGATAATAGCAACAAGTGTTGGGAATGCGGATAAGTCGACAGGACATGGTCGCTTAAATGAGGCAGCTTCCTGGTCTGCACGGAAAAATAACCAGGACCAAATGCATTCGGCAAGAAAGATGTTTGTCGGAGCGATTTCACTCAAAGTCGTCGTGATTATAATTAGTGGGTGAAGACCTATTCTGTGTCCTGTAGTTCCGACGGGCAAAAATTCGATCATTACAAAATAAATGGACTAGTCAGGGTTAGCTGGATTAATAAGCAAGGCTTCTACAGATTACCCTGTCACGTTATATGCATCACATCATTTCCATGCGGTCATATATAACTTTTAATGTGTGATTAAGATTAATTGTTTAACAAATTATTCATTTCATTAGAGACTCGCTGGTGGAAAATGTCCTATCACCAACTGTAACCGCGCTTTACATCCGCATTCATCCAAAGACATGGTACGCAACATATCTTTGAGAATTGAAGTTTATAGCTGTTTTTCAGGTATGTTCTAGCAATTCACTGAAATACTATTTGTTCACTAAGGAATGAGAAATGACTGAGAGATCCATCTGACTGAAATATATAGCGAAAATTTTTCAATAAGTGGCTTATGTAAGAGCGAGTTTTTGATTTAGAAATAAATTCTTTACACCCTACCAGCGGGTTTGTCAGGTTTTTTACTAACTTAGGTGCATTGGAATACAAGTAAAAATAAGGCGTGTTTTAGAAGTTATACCTGGACGAGGAATCCAGCATATCATTATGAGGAACAAAGCTATTATAGCGGTATATACTCAGGGCTATCACAATCAAGTTTAGTGTTATCGCTTTATTTCAATGTTTGCTGCACGGTCGGATTCTCACAATTAAAAGAAAATCAAGCGAAAAGTTTCACACGTACAAAAGTATAGGTATGGAACTGGGGCCGGTTGTTCGAAAGATGGATAACTTATCCAACGGATAAGTCCTATCCAACGGATAAATCTGGATAGTTATCCATTGGATAAAAACGCGTTGCAGGAAGCGTGGATAGTGAAGTGGATAGCTACCAATAGATAAGTTAAAATTTACCAGAAGAAAACAGGATTATTCTGAAATTTCGTACCACAACGTCAGCTGTTGCTAAGCATTTACAACATTGAATTCATAATCATTACGAATTCTCGAGTATAGTTACTGAATGGAAAAGGCTTGAACAAGTGATTTGCTCGAACTTTGCACTTCACATCATAGTGATTTTATTAATTAAACACATTGCAATTTTATTCCTTGACCTTGCAACGCTTTGCCTTTCGGTCCAATAGCAAATTTAGAAACACTATTTTAATGTTCGTGAATGAAATTACTTAGATATTAGCAAGTTTCCTTGGAATAGGTTGAATCTTTCTTTGCATATTCGCGTTTATAAACTGATTAGAAGCGTATAGTAAATTTACCACCTGTTATAAATGCGAGGATGTCCAAAAAATCGCCGGTCGAACGGAATGTGTAGGCAACGTGAAACGCTGCTGCGACAAATTGCACTTCGAAAACATTTTTAATATATAGTGAATACAATCATGATGTGTATTAGTTTGTTGAAACACAGTAAGAGGAATATTGCATTTTTGTCCTATTTTATATAAATGTTTACAGTGTTACCTTGTATCTTTGAATTTATCCACTGGATAGTGGATTTAAACCACCTCCGGACCTTGGATAAATTTATCCGGTAGATAGCGATTTTTATCCTCTGGTAAAGTTATACAAGCTTCGTGCAACCCAAATCACACGCTGGATAAAACTTATCCGTTGGATAGTGAGTTATCCGTTGGATAGCGACTTATCCACCTTTCGAACAACCGGCCCCTGTTCTTTTATTTATCGGAATAACTAGTGATGTGATCTTACCATGAAGCATTTTCAGTCATGCTGCTAAACTGTCGTGCTGGCTTCGCCACTGAGTATTTTATTTGCTCGCAGAGCCTCGTCTGCCGAACGTGACCGTCGGCCAGTCTTCACCATGTACGGTGACAGTTATTTTCTGCCTTTTAACTTGCCGACATGCAATGTTTCATTGCACGGTGAGTTTTCAACTTTACTGAAG